>NW_024741731.1:807500-847500 GCF_018991925.1 Homarus americanus | reverse complement strand
TGGTAGCTGGATGACTGGTTCAAGTACCTCAGACATAGATGATTACGGTACACCCCAGATCGATCCCCTAGCCACCCCCCCACTCCCCCCATGTTGTGTTAGAGGGAGGAGAGCAACTGATACTGAATTTAATATTTCACTGTGTATTTTTTTTAACCCTGGCGTGAAATTTATTCATAGTGGCATCACCCTGGTTCCTTTGACTGTGGGAGGTGAGGTGTGTGGGAGGGGGGAGGAGCCATGACTGTGAGGTGAGGTGTGGGGGGGGGAGACATGACTGTGAGGTGAGGTGTGTGGGAGGGGGGAGGAGGAGCCATGACTGTGAGGTGAGGTGTGGGAGGGGGGGGAGGACCCATGACAGAGTTGAGATGTGTGAGAGTGGAAAAAAACCTTGCTTGGTTGAACGTTTTTGTAGTGTGTGTTGTGGTTATATACGTTTATTGGTGAATGATCCCTAACGTTTAACTGAAGAACGTTTTTTTTGTGGGGGTGGAGAGGGAAGGGGAATGGTCTATACTGCACTATAAATATCGTCTGGCGAACATTTAATGATATACTCTACACTAGTAATAAAAAATCTTCCTCAAAAAACGTATTAGTGGTGATGATAAATATTTGGGGAATATTTGATTAATACAGGGAGGAATATTGTCTTGAGGGATTTGTTTATAATACAGTATAGTGTGTTGAAGACGAGAGATGTTACTACAATGATTAATCTTCTTTTCTCTGGTGCCTTAAAATAAAATAAAAAGAATTGAAAACTTTATAAAGGTTTGTTGGAGTTGAGAGACTTTTCCTGGACAAAGTTTTATTGGTGTCTTGGAGAAAGTAAGAAATAGTTGAAGAAAGTTTCATTACTGATTGATGAGATGAGGTGAAGATAAGACACCTTAGTTTATTTCACCTAAAGATGAGCACCCAAACGCTACCTGGTTTGGTTAAGTTAGGTTTGGTTAGATTAACAATAGAATGCTTATTCTTCAGGTGAAATAAGCCACGGTATCTAATTTTCAAGGAGTTTCAATTAGTACCTTGAAAGATAAAGAAAAACTAAAAAAATAGTTATTACCCAACCCAACCCAACCCAACCCAACCCAACCCAACCTAACCCAACCTAACCCAACCCAACCCAACCCAACCCAACCCAACCCAAAAGAAACTAAGCAAAAGACCCCATTTAAAAGAGAAAATTAATCCCTTCCACCTACTAATCCTTATCAGATCTTTCCACTAATCTTTCTTCTCATCATCTAAAAAAAATGAATCTAAGTGTGTTAACGAAGATGAGAATCATGACAAATGTGTGCGAAGATAAGTGAGTGTTAAGTACAAGTCCCTTTGATGAGAGAGAGAGAGAGAGAGAACAGGAGAAGAAGAAGAAGAGAGAAGGGGAGGGAGAGTCGAGAGAAGTCCTTTACCTGTGTCTAGGGTCTCAGGTGGTAATATATTAATGAGAGGTGTGTTGTTGATGATGATGAAGGTGTGTCTCTCATTATAACCTGACGCCAAACATTGTTAACAAGTCTGGGCTCTCTTGCTCTTGTTGTGTGTGTGTGTGTTCTCTCTCTCTCTCTCTCTCTCTCTCTCTCTCTCTCTCTCTCTCTCTCTCTCTCTCTCTCTCTCACGACCCATAGGTGACTTAAACTAATAGCGCACACAGGTATGAGACTCCATAGAAGAAGGGAATAATGAAAAAAGGTTCTCATTAAATCGTTTGTACACCTGAAGGACACTGTGAGCCTCCATCCTGACCCTCTCACAACACTCCTTACCTGAAGAAGGGGATGAAGGAGTTAAAGGAAGGAGAGGGGGAGGTGGAGGATAAGAGGGGATGTGGGAGGAGTGGGAGAGAGGATGGGTGGAGGAGAGAAGAGTGGGTGGGGAGAGGAATATGAGAATAGGAGAAGTGGGAGGTGGAGGAGAGAAGAGTGGTTGGGGAGAGGATTGAGAGACGGAAGTAGGACCAGGAGAGAGAGTCCGCTATATGGAGGTGTCAGTGTATCCATGATTTGTTTATCTTTAAAAAACAACTTATGATCTGGTTATTTTCGTTTATTTGATGTTATTGTTTTTATTTTATCTGTTAGAAACCTTTTACTTTAACCTTGTTCTTATTTTTATATTAACCTTTTTAGAAACCTTAATATTTTCTCTTTTAAAAACTTTTTCCTTATACAAAGTTTATTAGAAACCTTGTATTTTTTTGCCTCATAGAATACTGTTGTGTGGTTTTTTTTTTTGAGACTTTGAGTTTTCGACCTAAACTTTAAAGAACTTGGTTTATTTAATCTCAAGAGAAACCATTGTTAGAAACCATGAACTTCTCGTCTTATAGAAACCGTATGGAGGAACTGTATGACTGAAAGTTTGTGGGAATTTACGAGTTTATACAGAAGAGGGAGAGGGGAGATGGAGAGGTGGATGAAATTGGGGAGATGAAAAAAGGAAGGAAAAATGGGGGAGGAGGAGGAGGAGGTTAAAGGGGAGGGGAATGGAAAATAAGAAGTCAAAGAGGAGGGGATGAAGGGAGAGGGAAAATGAGGAGAGAGGGAAAAGGAAAGAGAGAAGAAGGATAGGGAAGGGGAAAGAGGGGAGGGTGGGGAAGGAGAAGGGACGGAAGAGAAAGTGGAGAACGGAGATAGAGAGAGAGGGGGGGATTAGGTGGAAAATGGATGGAGGAGAGAGATATGAGATAGGGGTGCTAAGGGAGGGAATGGAGAAGAGAAAAAGAAGGAAATGAAAGAGAGAGAGAGAAAGACAGAGGAAAAATTATCACTACTGTCGTCGCCATGACACAGGTGTGAGGGGTGGGAGGGGGGGGTGGGGAGGGGGAGGTGGGGGGAGGGGCGAGGGGGAGGATGAATGTCGCTTCAGTTTCACGTCTCCATAAAAGTCGAGGCTGGACGCTAATGTTTACTCTCGCCAAAGAGAAGTTTGTCAGATTAACAACGAATAAAGCTTACTTGTTAGATCAGGTTGACTGAGCCTGATGTGACTCAACACTCTGTGTGTGGGGTGTGTGGGGTGTGTGTGGGTGGGTGGGTGTGTGAGGGGGGGTGTGTGTGGGGTGTGTGGGGGGTGGGTGGGTGGGGGGTGTGTGGGGTGGGTGGGGATGAGGGGTGTGTGGGGTGTGTGTGTGTGTGTGTGGGTGGGTGTGTGTGGGTGTGTGTGTGAGAGAGAGAAAGAGAGAGACAAGAGAAAGAAAATCAGAGAGAGAGAGAGAGAGAGAGAGAGAGAGAGAGAGAGAGAGAGAGAGAGAGAGATTCAAACAAACAGACAAGGGAGAAAACAGAGAAATAGACAGATAAAGAGAGAATGAAACCAAAGAGACAGATATACAGGGAGGCAGATCAGCACAGACAGAAAGAGGGAGACAGGCAGACATAATGAGAGAGAGAGAGAGAGAGAGGGAAGGGGCGGAGAGAAGGAGAACAATAAGAGAGGTAACTTAAGAGGGAGAGATAGAGAGATAGGCATAATAAAGGGGAGGAGAAATGGTAAAGGGGACGAAAGAGAATGAGAACCAGGAGATAAAGAAGGAAGGGAGAGGGAGAGAGAGAGAGAGAGAGAGAGAGAGAGAGAGAGAGAGAGAGAGAGATAAACCACTGAATAATTAACCGTGTTGTCTATCTATCTATCTATCTATCTATAGCTTTCTGACTAAACAAGAGAAAATACAAAAGCAAATGAAAACAAGAACAGTAGACAAATAAACACTATAAAATGTAAAGCAAGACCAGATAAATAAGTAAACAATAAGCAAACAAGATTAGGTAAACAAGTAAACAAAGTCAGGTAAACACTTGAACAATACGAGGTAAAAAGGGCAGGTAAACAGATAAACAACAAACAGGACAGGTGAGCAAGTAATCAATACGAAATAAAGAAGATCAAGTAAATAAGTAAACAATATATGGTAAACAATACGAGGTAAACAAATCAAGTAAACAATACGAGGTAAACAATGCGAGGTAAACAAATCAAGTAAATAATACGAGGTAAGCAATGCGAGGTAAACAAATCAAGTAAACAATGTAAGGTAAACAATGCCAGGTGGGCGGGCCGTGGTCCAGGTGAAGGCGGGGATCATGCAGTATGCAAATGAGGACGAAAGCAACGTCATGGGGGGGGGAGGGGGAGGTTAACTGCCTTTACCTGGCTAATTACTGATACCTGGGGCATCTCCTTCCTAATTAGCATACATACCTGGCGGCTTTTAGGTGCACATGTTGTCGACGTGTTTCTATGTGTACTGAATGTGTAGGGAACGATGTGTACCTGATGTGACCGTGTTTCTGTGCGTTTTTGATGTGTATATGTGAACGTGTTTCTGTGGGTGTTTGATGAGTACATGTGAACGTTTTTGTGTGTGTAAGTGACAATGTACGGAGCTATGTGTCTGTATATAATATTCATGTGATTACAAGTACAATATATTTAGGTATATATTTCCCAAGAACTTCCCCCCTCCTTTCTCCCCTCCCCCCTTCCCATCCCCCCCTCCTCCATCCCTCCCCCACCCCTACCCCCTCCCTCCTAACCACCGTAAGTCACGCGCCTTGTTCCCGAGATCCAATAGTAATGCTCTAAATGTTTCCTCAAGAATTCTTATTGGCTGGTTCGGTCATTACTCAGGCGAGACCGATAATGATCATTGAGTTAAAATACGTGGATTAGAAGCTGTTCACTTGTGGGTTGTAATCACTGTAATGGAGGACGATTAGCTCTTAGGTTAGGTTAGGTTAGGTGAGGTTAGGTTAGGTTAGGTTAGGTTAGGTTAGGTTATTTTTTATTTATTTCTTTGTAATTTAGTGAATAATAGTTTAGTTGTTGTGTTTGTTTGTCTGTTCTGGATATATTATTTTGTTTTGTGTGTTTATTTTTACGTTTAAATATACATACATACATACATATAAAACAGCCAGCAGGACAGGTATGGTTCACCCTTAATGAATCCCGCGAGCATCAATGGTACCTGATGTTTCGGGGGATAAGCTGGAAGAGGGAAGCTGCATCTCCGTCTGTACCACACCACTACCACTACCACACCAGTACCACACCACACCACTACCACACCAGTACCACTACCACACCACACAACTACCACACCACACCACCACACCACACCACTACCACACCACACCACTACCACACACAGCTAGCATACACCACACACCATCACCACGACACACTATGATACACTACCACATGCACCACATCACACACACACACACACACACGTAACAGGACCTTGCTGTGTGATTAATCCATGTCGTCCTCTTCCCCTCATCTGTGTAGAAGCTATTCATTTCCCCTCGGCTTACTTCGCTTCCCCTCTTTTACCCTTAGAACCTGTCCCCGACCCCCCACTGCCCCCTCAACCTCTCCCATCCCTTTCCCTACCACCCTCTCCTCACCATACGCAACCACCCATCCCATCCTCTCTTCCATAATACTCACCCACCCACCCACCCTATCCGCCTTTCTTCCAATCACCCTCCCTCACTCTCTCTCTTCCTCTGCAATCTCTCGTCTCCTCCCTCCTCCCTCCTCCTCCCTCCTCCCTCTCCCTCCTCCTCCCTCCTCCTCCTCCTCCTCTCTCCCTCTCTCTCTCAGATTGTTATCTATTGTCACCGTCTGCCAAAAGACTTCACGTGTGTTCATTTGCTGGGCCAGCCACATCCCGCTTGTCAGTGGGGCGTGTGTGTGGGTTGGCTCTGTGTGGGCGTGTATGCCCTGTGTGGGGCGTGTATGGCCCTGTGTGGGTGTGTGTATGGCCTGTGTGGGCGTGTGTATGGCCCTGTGTGCGTGTGTGTATGGCCCTGTGGGCGTGTGTATGGCTCTGTGTGGGCGTGTGTGTATGGCTCTGTGTGGGCGTGTGTGTATGGCTTAGTGCGAAGGCGTCTGTGTGGGTTAGTGCAGGTGTGTGTGTGTGTGTGTGTGTGTGTGTTTTAATGCAGGTGTGTATGTGAGTTCGGATGTCCCTGTACGTGTACGTGGTTGTATGTCTCATTGTACGTGACTGGATAAATATGTCTTTAAACCTCTGAATGAATATGTCTGGATGTCTGAGTATACACTAAATATGTTTATATATAACTCATGTCTGTGAAAGAACAACCATTAATCTGTCAGTGAGATATTAATCATTACATCTGAATATTAGGAGAGAAAAGGGATTACAAATTGTGTCTGTTCAATGTAGTTTGTACACCATTTTTGTGAGACAATTTTCAAAGGTTTTCGTCTGTAAACGTTTGGTAAAAGTGAGAGAGAGAGAGAGAGAGAGAGAGAGAGAGAGAGGGAGAGAGAGGAGAGATAGGTTTTGGCAACGTACTGTCCATAAGGGTGAACATTGGTGCGACCACTGGAAGGTAAAGATCAATTTTGGCCCACACCACAGCAGCCCCTGACCACCCCAACCCTCCCCCCCACCTCCCTCAAACCCCTCCCTCCCCCACCCTCACACCCCTCCCCCACCCTCCCTCACACCCTCCCTTCGACACCCCACCTTCCTCCCCAACATTTGCAGTCTCACTCCCAAGGAAAATACACAACAATTTGCTTTAATTGGGCTAACACAACAATGTTTGCTACCACAAACCACACACAACTAACTCCTCCTCCCCCACTAACAACCTCCTCCCCCATTAATTAATTAACCTCCCTCCCCACAATTAACAACCTCCCACTTCCCCACACCCCCTTTTTACAGCCAGAAGCATTTAATTAATTCGAGTCATTGGGTAATTAGAGAGAAAAAAAATATAAACAGAGGCTTCAATCGCAGGCGTGTGTATTGGCGTGTTTGAGTCTAAAGAAACCCCTTGATATTGAGGCTCCTATTAGTGCCTTTCAGTCTGTGTGTTGCTTTGGCTCAAACGATGGTAAGGTTGTAAAAAAGGTTTTTGGTAATTTTGAAGGTAGTGATGTTAAATATTGATATTCCTCGTCGCACGTGGATAAGTATTACGAAAATTGATAAATTGTAATATTACTGTCAGTAGTATTGATGTTGATACCATTACTACTACTACTACTACTAATAATAATAATAATAGTAATAATAATAAGAAGAAGAAGAAGAAGAATCGCAATGCTAATAATGAAAACTAACAATAATATTATCACCAATAATAATAATAATAACCAAAATAATTCCTTAGGAGTAAAAAAAACAAAAATCAGAGGCTTTAGCCAATTATAGAAGGAATCTAATTACTGCTGAAGTAGGCGAAGGAACTACCCTATTAGACACCAAATGGTCGTACTGAAATAGGCTTTTCCTCAGTCTTAGTAATGCGAAGAGTAAAATTGGTTCCACATCTATTTTGTCTTTCATTGGAGACTGTAAATATGGGTGGGGGTGGAATGGGGTGGAGGAAGGGAAAGGTGGGAGAGAAGGTTGGGAGAAGGTGTAGTAGAATGGAATGGGAGGGGTGAGAGAAAAGGGAGGAAAGTGTTGGAGAGGGGAGAGAAGTGAGGAGGGTATGAGAAATGGGAGGGAAGAGTAGGAGAGATGAGAGAAGGAAGAAGAATAAGGGAAAGGGAAGGAGAAAGAACTTGGAGTGGGGAAGAAGAAAAAATGGGAGAATGTAAACATGAGTGGGGAGAGAGGGGAGAGGAAGGTGTGGGAGAGGGGAAAGTGAAGGATGGGAGAGAAGGAGAAGGAAAAGGTGGGAAAAGAATGGGATAGAAGAGGGGAAGGAGGGCTCAGAAGGCGACATGGAAAAGGGTGATGAAAAAGATGAAAAATGGAACACAACACAAACACACTCACAACACCGACACACTTACAATACGAACACACACTCGCAACACACACACTCAACACCAACACATCCCCCACTAAACAGAACTAACGCACTCGCTTCAGTAAAACAATGGGAGTAATATTTATGCTACAGAGGGGCCTTAGTGTGCCTCTAAATCTCTCTCCAGGCCGTATATCCTGGCCAACACACACACAGGCTACTGCATACAGACAGATCTCTCTAAAGTTGTCTCACCTCCTCCTCCTCCTCCTCCTGCTGCTGCTCTGGATATATGGCGGGCAGGTGGGTGAGGGGTGAGAGGGGTGGTGTGGTGATGGGGGGTGTGTGATGATGGGAAGGGGGGAGATGGTGTGGTGTGGGTGGTGAAGTAAGGGGAAGGTTAGAAGTTTAAGAGGTAAAGTAGGTGATAGGAAAAGAAGTAATAAAATAAATATAAAACACCAAACAAAATTAGTTGTCTCTACCCAACACACACACACACACACACACACACACACACACACACACACACGCACGCACGCACGCACACACACACACACACACACACACACACACACACACACACACACACACACGCACACACACACACACACACACACACACACTCACACACACACGCACGCACACACACACGCACACACACACACACACACACACACACACACACACACACACACACATCATTATTAGAGATTCAGAAGTTAAATCTCCCTCCTACCGCAAGCAACACACCTGATTGGCTACTCACCCTATACGTCATAGAAACGTCATACAAATCCAACCGAAAATATATTTATTTTCTCACTAAACTCTAACTTTCCAATCCCAACCATCCGGGACACGTAAGGCGACAGGGATTGCCTCAGAAGTGAGAGAACTTTTCTTCTCCCACATCTCCTACGAAGGAGATGGAGAGAGCGATATCTATCTCCCCCCTTGCTTTCTCCCCTGCCTCTCCCCCGTGAGGAGGAGAGGAGAATCCTCTTCACTTATCCCATTCTGGAAGATAACAGGAAGACAAGGAGGCAGAAGAAAGCAGAGACATATACAGACAGATCTATAAGCCTCAAGTCCTGGAGCTATGGAAGAAAGTATCAGATATTTCCAGACACCTATTGGTGTGTAGCGGACCTATGGAGAGACTGACAGGGAGAGAATAGAGATGGAAGAGAGAAATAGAGAAGGAGGAAGTAATTCCTAAATGAGGGGAGGGGAGAGAGGAGGGGAGGAGGATACTATACAAAGATGAAAGGAAACTGGATAAACAAGGAGACATAGATAAATGGAGACATAGATAAATGATAACAAATAAGACTTGGTTGAGAGATATATATATTGTTAGGAATTTCATTTGTAATTTATGTATTTAAAACTTACTTATTAATTTAGATACATTTATATTTATAAGTGATTTTAATACTTTTACAATACTACCAAGAGAGAGAGAGAGAGAGAGAGAGAGAGAGAGAGAGAGAGATTACTTTTCTCTCTCTCTCTCTCTCTAAAATTATCAAATTAGAAATAGTAGACAGACAGATAGACAGATAGATAAACATACGTACGAACAGACCAACAGACAGCCAGACCGACAAACCGACAGACAGACAGATCAATTTACGTACAAACAGATCTACAGACAGGCAGACAGATTGACAGAAAGATAAACAAACGTACAGGTACACACACACACAAACAGGCATACAAACGTCCAGATAGACAGGCAGACAAACAGACACAGCCACAAACCAAACGAGAACGATATATCACCCAACCAAACATGACAAGATAATAATAATCCCAAGGGAGAGGGAAGGAGAGGGAGGGAAGAGGATGACGAAAAGAGAGGAAGAAGATGAAAGGAGAATGAGGTGAGAGTAGAAGGAAAGGAGGCAGGAGAAAGGAGGAGTGATGGGAGAGATAGAGAGAGAGGAGGAGGAAGGATGAGGGTGATAGAAGAGAGAGAGAGAGAGAGGAGAGGAAAGAGAGAGGGAAAGAAAGAAGGGAATGATTGATAGGAGAGAGAAACAGGGATAAAGGGAGGGAGAAAAGAATGGAGTGAAGGAGGAAGGAATGAAGGAAGAAAAGGGAGGAAAGAAGGGGAGGGGAGGGAAGGAGAAAGAAAAGAAGGAAGGGTGAGATGGAGGAAAGAAGAGAGGAAGGAAGGAAAGAAAGGATACAAAGAGGAAGTAAGAGAAGGAAGGAAACAAGAGAGGGAAGGAAGGAAAAAAGAGAAGGAAAGAAGGAAAGGAACGGAAAGAAAGAAAGAAAGAATACAGGGTAGAAAGAAAAGAAGGAAGGAAAGAAGAGAAGAGAGGAATGGAGGGAAGAGAGGAATGGAGGGGAGAAAGAAGGGGAGGGAAGAAAGGAAAGAAAGAAGAGAGGAAAGGACGGAATTAAGAGAAGGAAAGAAAGAAGATAATACAGGGAAGAAAGTAGAGACGAAAGGAAAGAAAAAAAAAGAGAAGGAAGGGAGAGAGGACGGAAAGAAGGAAAGAAAAAATACAGGGAGGAAAAACGAGAAGGAAGGAAGGAAGAGAAAGAAGGGAGGGAGGGGAGGGGGAGGGAAAGAAGGAGGGAGGGGGAGGGAGGGGGTAAGCTCAACATATCGGGAAACAGAACACTCCTCGCTAGGAAGAACGGAGGCAGGAATGGAAATCGGTAAGGGCGACAGAGGCCTGCACCAGTGAGGGGCTCCTGTCTGGTATATTGGAGGTGGTGTTGTGTTGGAGGGATGGTGGAGAAGGATGTGTTGTGTTGGAGGGATGGTGGAGAAGGCTGTGTTGTGTTGGAGGGATGGTGGAGAAGGATGTGTTGTGTTGGAGGGATGGTGGAGAAGGATGTGTTGTGTTGGAGAGGGATGGAGTGGAGGATGTGTTGTGTTGGGAGGATGGTGGAGAAGGATGTGTTGTGTTGGAGGGATGGTGGAGAAGTATGTGTTGTGTGTTGGAGGGGATGGTGGCAGAAGGATGTGTTGTGTTGGAGGGATGGTGGAGAAAAGGATGTGTTGTATTTGGAGGGGATGAGTGGAGAAGGATGTGTTGTGTTGGAGGGATGGTGGAGAAAGGATGTGTTGTGTTGGAGGGATGGTGGAGAGAAGGCTGTGTTGTGTTGGGAGGGGATGGTGGAGAGGATGTGTTGTGTTGGAGGATGGTGGAAGGATGTGTTGTGTTGGAGGGATGGTGGAGGCTGTGTGTTGTGTTGGAGGGATGGTGGAGAAGGATGTGTTTGTGTTGGAGGGGATGGTGGAGAGAAAGGCTGTGTTGTGTTGGAGGGATGGAGTGGAGAAGGATGTGTTGTGTGTTGGAGGAGGATGGTGGGAGAAGGATGTGTTGTGTGGAGGGATGGTGGAAGTATGTGTGTTGTGTTGGAGGGATGGTGGAGAAGTATGTGTTGTGTTGGAGGGATGGTGGCGAAGGATGTGTTGTGTTGGAGGGATGGTGGAGAAGGATGTGTTGTGTTGGAGGGGAGAGAGAGAGGGAGGGCTGGAGAACTAGAAGGGTGGTGGAGAAGGGAAGGAAAATAGAGGAGGAAAGGAAGGGAGGAATAGATAGATAGATAGAATAAATGAAACGAAAGATGTGATAAAGGGCGAGAAGGGTAGAGAAAATAGATGAATAAATCAATTAAAATAAAAGACAACGAAATAATGAAGATAAAAACAAAACAACAAAATCCCGTAAAAATTAATATTCAGAAAAACATAAATAGACAATTAAGGAAAATAAACATAGAAAAATAATAATAATAATAATAATAATAATAATAATAATAATAATAATAATAATAATAATAATAATGAATAGACAGATTAAATAAAAAAATAGGAAATAGCAACGTTATATTATTTTTTTTAGATAAGTGATTTTTTTTTTTTTTTTAACAGAGCAACAATTCTTTTGGCTTCCTTTTAAAAACTTTTCCAATTCTCATATTTTTTCAGGCGCTGGGGAGAAAGGAGGAGAAGAGAAGGAGAAATAAATGGGGGAAGAGGGAGGCGGGGAAGATAGAGAAAGTGGGGGAATGAGGAGGAGGAGAAAGGGAGGGAAAGGGAATGTTTGTTACCTCTCACCCTCCCCTTCCCATCCTTCTCCCATCTCTTTTCCTCTACCCCTTCCTTCCTGCATCTTCATCCCTTTTCCCTCTCTTCCTCCTTCTTCCCCCATATTCTTCCCTGTCCCTCTTCCTTCCCCTGTACCTCTCCTTCCTCTTCCCTATCTTCCCCTGTCCCTTCCTTCCTTCCTCCTTGCCCCTCCTTCCCCTTACCCAACCTTCCCTCTTCCTCCTGCTTCCCCTATTCCTCCTTCCTTCCCCTCCCTTGCCTCTCTCCCCACTGCACAACATACCTCTTTCTCATGCCCCTCCCCCAATCTTCCCTCTTCCCTCCCTCCCCTCCTTCACCCCTCCCTCCAGCTCTGTAATCTCAAATAAGCGTGAAAAACTGTACAGAAACAGAATCATCATTCAAATTTTCCTTCTTTGAAATAGAGTTTTTCTTCTTCTTTCATTTCTTTTCAGAACTTGACTTTCTTTTCGCCATTTCTTTCTCTTTTTCTTTCTCTTAGGTCTAATGTGAATCTTCTTTTAAACTCCACACACACACACACACACACATTCTCTCTCTCTCTCTCTCTCTCTCTCTCTCTCTCTCTTCGCCTATCTCTCCTCCTCCGCCTCCTCCTCCACCATACATTCAGCTCCTCCTCCTCCTCCTCCTCCTACACTCCCCCTCGTGATGTTCTTTTATTCCCGAAGTCAATCAGAAGCTGCATACAGATTAGTCTCTAAGGGGGCCGTCCTGATGGCGTCCCTCCCTCCCTCAGTCAGTTCCATACAGTATCTTCCATCTTCTTCACTCTCTACCCTTCCTACTTCCCTCCCTTTCTCTCTCCCTCCCTCTCTTTCCCTCCTTTCCTCCTTCCCTTCCTCTCACTCTCCCTTCCATCCGACTCCTTCCTTCTTTTCTCTCTCTCTATTCCTTCCTTTCTCTCCCTTTCTTTCTGTCTCTTATCACTAGGGTGAGATAAAATAAGTAGTAAAATGAGGAAGAAGATAAGAAAGAGAGAGAGAGAGAGAGAGAGCGAGAGAGAGAGAGAGAGAGAGAGAGAGAGCCATTGGAGACCGGCCAGGCTGAAAATGAAGGTAGCGGCCAAACAGATGAGCATCGCTTGTTACCCATTGAACCGAGAGTCTGGTATGATGATCAGGTGTGTGGTATGATGATTAGGTGTGGTATGATGATTAGGTGTGTGGTATAATGTTCAGGTGTGTGGTATGATGATTAGGTGTGTGGTATGTTGAACAGGTGTGTGGTATGATGATTAGGTGTGTGGTATGATGATTAGGTGTGTGGTATGATGATCAGGTGTGTGGTATGATGATCAGGTGTGTAGTATAATGACCAGGTGTGTGGTATGATGATTAGGTGTGTGGTATGATGATCAGGTGTGTGGTATGATGATCAGGTGTGTGGTATGATGATCAGGTGTGTAGTATAATGACCAGGTGTGTAATGTTCCAGATTATTGGTATGATGATTAGGTGTGTGGTATGATGATCAGGTGTGTGGTATAATGTTCAGGTGTGTGGTATAATGTTCAGGTGTGTGGTATGATGATCAGGTGTGTGGTATGATGATCAGGTGTGTGGTATGATGATCAGGTGTGTGGTATGATGATCAGGTGTGATAATTAATTAACTTGATATCCAAGTGTGAATAGAAGAGCCAGATATTCAAGCATTCTTACTCTCTGTTTATCCACACACACATCCATCTATTCATCCATCCATCCATCCATCCACTTATTCCTCCATCCCTCCATCCATCCACTTATTCCTCCATCCAATCTTCCATCCATCTATCCATCCATCCAATCTTCTACTCATCCATCCACCCATCCATCCACTTATTCCTCCATCCAATCTTCCATCCATTTATCCATCCATCCAATCTTCTCATCCATCCACCCATCCATCCATATTCCTCCATCCATCCATCCTATCCACTTATTCCTCCGTAATCCATCCATCCATCCAATCTTCCTCATCCATCCACCCATCCATCCACTTATTCCTCCATCCAATCTTCCATCCATCTATCCATCCAGTAATCTTCTACTCATCCATCTACCCATCCATCCACTTATTCCTCCATCCATCTATCCATCCATCCAGCCGGCCTCTTGTGACCAGTGGATCGTGACAGTGTTGGCAGCGAGGCGTAGACTGGCGCCTTATACAGAGTAGGTGGACCAGTAGGTGGACCAGTAGGTGGGGTGGACCAGCCGGTGGACCAGTAGGTGGGGTGGACCAGTAGGTGGACCAGTAGGTGGGGTGGACAGTAGGTGGACCAGTGGGTGAGGGTGGACCAGCCAGTGGACCAATGGGTGGACCAGTGGTGGGGTGGACCAGCCGGTGGACCAGTAGGTGGGGTGGTTAGTGGGTGGACCAGTAGGTGGGGTGGACCAGTGGGTGGACCAGTGGTGGACCAGTAGGTGGGGTGGACAGTGGGAGGGGTGGACCAGTGTGTGGACCAGTGGGTGGGGTGGACCAGTGGGAGGGGTGGACCAGTGGGTGGGGTGGACCAGTGGAGGGTGGACCAGTGGGTGGACCAGTAGATTGGGAGTGGACCAGTGGTGGGGTGGACCAGTGGGTGGGGGTGGACCAAGAAGGTGGGGTGGAGGAGTCTGCAATAGGCCGGTTGGCCTGTTGCATGGCAACTCCTGTCGAGTTACTACCACTCTCTATCATCCATGAATCCTATCTAGCCTCCTTTGAAACTTTCCAGAGTTCCCGCACTTACTACAAAGTTGCTAAGCTTGTTCCACTCGTCCACCACCCTATTTGTGAACCAGTTTCTTCCTATCTCCCTCCTAAACCTAAACTTATCTAACTTGAATCCGTTACTCCGAGTCCTATCCTGCTCGGATAGGATAGGTGGACCAGTAGGTGGGGTGGACCAGTAGGTGGACCAGTAGGTGGACCAAGACAAACATTCTCACTATCTCTCTAAAGTCACCATTATTATACCAGTCACCTCACCTCATCTTACCTCACCTCACTTCCTCACCTCATCTCACCTCCCCTCATCTCCCCTAACCTCACCTCACCTCACTTCCTCACCTCATCTATATCACTAACTGCTATGATACAATAATGAGTTATTAATGAGGTGTGAAGGGCTACATCTAGTGCGGGAGGGGCGGCGGCAATCACCATTATCACCATCTTCTGTCATTACGTCTCCTAATATCATCACAACTTAATTAGACGAACGATTGACCCATATAATTAGTATCATTAATCACTCTCAGGTCATTAGCAAGTAAATTATATGAAATTAATTTATTTTAATTAGCTTCATAATTAACATGAAGAACAATGTAGAAATTTAGATACTGAAGGAAATTAATTGTTAGGTCAGGTCAGGTCAGGTCAGGTTAGGTTTGGTTTGGTTCTATCAATTGGGTAATTAGTCCTGTTAGTGGCCCTCAAATTAATTATATCCATCACTTAAGGTGTGATTATTACATTTAATTAATTCAATTTCAATTTATGTTAAGTCCAATACCCTAATTACTTATTGAAGGTGTGTGTGTGTGTGTGTGTGTGTGTGTGTGTGTGTGTGTGTACGATATCATCCTCTTTGTTTTCTTGTTTATTTTATTGAATATTTGTAGTTTGATAAGTGAGACACACACACACACACACACACACACACACACACACACACACACACACACACACACACACACACACACACACACACACTATAACAATTTCGCTTTTTCTCGCTACAGTTCGTCTTTATGTTCTAAGATAACAAACAAACACAAACAAGCGCAGAACTAAACACATGAACAAAAAACAAACACAGGACTAAGGAGATAAACAACTAAACACATAACTAAAAACCTAAACAAACAAACAAAGAAAAACTAAACACAAACTAACAAACACATAACTAAACACAAACACAAACAGACAAACAAACAAACACACTCCGTCTCGGCAGTGCACTAAGATACTTAACAACTTGAAAACATCTTTTAAGTTTTCAATAGTTTCATGTGTATGCTACAAGGGCATAACACCATTACAACGTCTTCCATCCCCTGATTATACTGACGGTAATACTGAGTGGGTGAGGGGGGAGAGAGGGGGGGGGGGCAGTGAAGGGAGTGGGAGGGAGGGGAGAGGGGGGCAGGGTGGGGGAAGTGAGAGTGGGAGAGAAGATAGAAAGGTAAGTGTCTTGAATTTATCAACCAAAAAAGTTACAAAAGTAACATAAATTATATAAAACTTTTTTAGAAAACAGAAGTACCTTACCCATTCCCTCTTCCACTTTACAAATTTGGCTTTTATCTTTACATTTCCTTCCCATTTCTCTTTTCCATTTAAAACTCAATAATATCATTTAGTTGTGATGTCCCTCCTTGTTACACCATAACTTTGAGGAAAGACAAAGTTAAAATAATGAGTGAATAATCTAGGGGTTGAAATACGTGGATGCAGCAAGTTAGACGCACTGTTATCGTCACCGACTAATTTAAGTTATGAAAGTAATAAATCAATTATCAAAACACACCAGAATATTACCTGAGTATTCTTACCTTAAACATAAAAATACACTTAATACGACAACACTAAATACCTCATAGATATGGCAGCTCAGGTAGCGTGTCCAGTTTGCGATGGCCAACCACAAGAAACCAGGGATTACCACCCTAGTCCACTATCATCAAACCATCACACCACCACCAGCAGTAGTCCTTTCGTCCACACCCCGGGAGAAGAGAAACACAGTAGGCCGCAGAGAAGAGACTGAGCTTACCAGGCCAGACACACTTGCTTCGGTACCTCGGTCTCATAGTCGGATGGGAAACTGGTTCAGAATCGGTGCTCACTGGGATCGAGTAGCTTCGTGGAACAGTGTCTTCTCCTGGTGTCGAGTTGGAGCAAGTGGTGGTTATGGTGATAGAGTCGTCACATAGCAATATATTCTATAACCTAATCTAACCTAACCTAACCTAACCAAAACTTAGAAAATTCTCTTCTCTCTCTCTCTCTCTCTCTCTCTCTCTCTCTCTCTCTCTCTCTCTCTCTCTCTCTCTCTCTCTTCTCTTTCCATTCCTCTCCTCTTTCCATTCCTCCTCCCGCTCCTTTTCCCTCTCTTCCTCCCTTTCCTCATCCCTCTCTTACTATCTCTCCCCGTACTTCTCCTCTTCCCTTTCCTCATTCGTTTCCCATCTCCTCCCACTCCTCATTCTTTTCATCCTTTACCTCACCCCTCTCCTCTCTCCTCTCCTCCCTCTCCCCTTCATCCCTCTCATCTATCCCTTCTTCCCCCCTCTCCTCATCCTTCCTCTCCTCACCTACACCTTAAGTGATTCAGGGTCACAGACGGTCAGATGTTATTAGCCTCAAGTATGATAATAAATGATAAGATGATTCAGCTGCCCGGCCTCGCCTGCTCTGGCTGGATACAGTATGGTGGTCTTGGGATATGGAACCCTCTTGGAACCCTCGTGGAACCCTCGTGGAACCCTCTTGGAACCCTCGTGGAACCCTCTTGGAACCCTCTTAGAACCTTCGTGGAACCCTTTTGGAACCCTCTTAGAACCCTCGTGGAACCCTTTTGGAACCCTCTTAGAACCCTCGTGGAACCCTTTTGGAACCCTCTTGGAACCGTCGCTGAACCTTGGTGGAACCCTCGTGGAACCCTTTTGGAACCCTCTTGGCACCCTCTTGGCACCCTCTTGGAACCCTCTTGGAACCCTCGTTGAACCTTGGAACCCTCACGGAAGGCTTCATTGTAAGTGAGTGAACGAATCATATGTCAACACGAGAGAGACACTTAACTTAGCCACAATCCTTTCTGGTGGTTCCCCCTCCTTCCCCAACCCCTTCCCTTCCCCCTCCTTCCCCCAGCCCCTTCCCTTCCCCTCCTTCCCCCCTTCCCCTCCTTCCCCCAGCCCGTCCTCTTCCCCCCAAAAAAAATCCTTTTCCCCTCAAAAAAATAATAATAAAAAATAAAAACTGAAACAAATACATATAAACACACTCACTTCAACACGATCACATCCAAAAAAAAAATGTTACGGAGAAATTAATTTACAAAATAAAAACAAATGCAAAAACGAAAAACTGGCTTAAGTTACGTTACCTCAAGATAAATATTATTACTAATATTAATAGTTTACAATAATGCATAAACGAGTATTCATATATGACTGTGTATGTATGTATGTATGCATGTATATATGTATGCATGTATGTATGTTTGTGTTAGTCAGACATCAGGTCACTTACGGAAATTACATACGTTATCACCTTTTGATCCGGGAATGATATATTAATAAATATTCAAAGAAACATTCTATTTATTCTGATGATTGTTTTATTTTATTTTTTAATCAGGAAATTAAAAGTTATATTAAAAATGTGAATTGGTCGTTTTGTTTTCTTTTTGACGAAGTGGTTAGTTTTATGAAAGTTAATTAATTACTTATACTCTTTACGCTAACCTGACCCGTAAGCCACGCCCTTCTTTTTAACTAATAGCTCATTAGTTCCTAGAAAATTCAAACCCAAATGTGTTCACAATTGGTAAGCAGAACTGTTATTATCTAAAATAATGTTAAATATCTGGACTATCTAAATGCAAATGATTTCCAGGCATTTGCACTTCAGAGAGGATGTTAGAAAATTTTGTACATTTATTATAAAAGGTTGATATAAATACTTGCTTATGTACGCGCAGTCGGGGAGGGGGGCGGGGTAAAACGCTCAGGGGAACCAATCAGCTATTTGTAGCTTTAGACGAGGGGCGGGGCTTATGGGCCAGGTTATTGTGGAAATACTTGAGTTAGTTATGGTAGTTAGCTAGAGTAGTTAGTTTAGCTAGTTACTTAGACTAGTTAGCTTAGTTTAGTTTAGTGAGTTAGTTGGGGTCATGTTTCGTTCTTCTCTCCGGCCACTATCCCACCCCCCTCCCCCTTCTCTACCATCCCAGAAATCCTCTCTCCCATTTTTAGTTTCCTTTTCCTTCTTCCTCTCCCTTCCCATTTCCTTTCTCCGTTTTCTTCCTCTACCCCCATCACCCTTCCCTATGCCCCCTTCCTTCCCTTCTCTCCCATTTTTCTTCGGCTGTTTCTTTTCTTTCCTCTGATCGTCCTTCTCCTCCTTACCTCCTCCTTCCTTTCTATCTTCCCTCTCCCCCTTTCTCCCATCTTTGTTTTCCTCCTCCCTCTCCTTCTCTCTTCTCTTCCCTTTTATCTTTCTTCACCTCCCTCCCTCCCTCCCTCCCTCCAACAAACATCGCATCAAAGGAAGAATACAAGTGTCTTGCCTGGTGGGTGAACACGTCTAAGTACACACACACACACACACACACACACTCGTATCTTGTAATGAGTCTTTCTTTCCCTCCCTTACTCTTTTTCTTCTTCCCCTCCCATCTCTTTCACTTCCTCTTCCTTCTCTTTTTTTCCCCTTTCTTTCCGTTCTGTCTCATATGTTCCTCCTTATTAATCCTGCCTACGTCTGATCCTCCTCCTCCTCCTCCTCCTCCTCCTTCGCGTTGCAGAGGTTGACTCATTAAGCAAATGCAGCACCACCTCCCTCTCCCTTCCCTCCTCCTCCTCTCCCCCTTCCCTCCTCCTCCTCCTCTCCCCCTTCCCTCCTCCTCCTCTCCCCCTCCCCCCCTCCTCGTGTTGACGCCCCCGTGCACCTGTTAGCGCTGTTCACTCCAACGCTTCGCTAAGTCTTTTCAATGAGGTCATACTGTCAAGATCCCTGCCACGTGAACCTACCTGGGGAGTGAGGAGGAGGAGGAGGAGAGACATGATGAGTGGGGGAGGAGGAGGAGGAAGAAGAGGTAAAGGAGGATGAGTGAGATGGTAAGAGGGGAGAGAAGGAGGACGTGATGAGAAGGGAGGGAGCGAGAGATAACGAAGGAAGAGAAGGGAGAGGGGGTAAGAGAGGAGAGGAAGGGGAAGTAGAGAGAATGAAAGGAGAGGAGAGAGGGAACGAGTGATGAATGAAGAGAAGTGCAAGGGGCTAAGAGAAGAGAAAGAGAGGAATGAGAGAGAATGAGAGAAGGGAGGGAGGGAAGGAACGAGTGAGTGACGAAGATCCATTTGCTTGTGTAAATTTAAGGAGATGTGATTATTTTAGACATTTAAACAACACGAAAGTTTATCTTCAGTACAACAAATATATCAACCCCGATTTTCTAATATTAGTTTAAATTTTATTATTCCATATTCTTAAACGCAATATTTACCAGAGAAAAAAAATTACCCCCCCCAAAATCTGTTTAAAATCTTCTATGCGATAAACCATTTTTTTAACATTTTAGACAATAAATCAAATATTAACTCACATTCCGGTACATAAAGAATGACTCGACTTTCTTAAACAGACGGAGAATAAGGAACGTGTTGGACCGTGTGAGTGTTAGGGCGTCGAGGGGTGACCACTGACTACACACTATCAGGTTATGACTCTTCCAGGTTAAAGAAGAAGAAGAAGCCAGAGACTATAAGGTGTCTCTGTATTAATGTCCCTGCCTCCCTGCCCCGTCCCTGCCTCCCTGCCCCGTCCCTGCCTCCCTCCCTGCCTCGTCCCTGCCTCCCTGCCCCGTCCCTGCCTCCCTGCCCCGTCCCTGCCTCCCTGCCCCGTCCCTGCCTCCCTGCCCCGTCCCTGCCTCCCTCCCTCCCTGTTCTCTGAGACACTGTGAGAGGGAGGGAGGGAATAGGCTGGCAGGGGGCAGACAGGGAGGGAGGTAGGGCCACTTCTCTAGGACGCCCTATATATGTACTGTAATGCCTCTGTCTCTCTACTTTAACATGTAGAAAAATTATATCAATAATTACTTTTAATTATCTAATACTCCCACATAATTACAGGTATGAAGGGTAATATTAGACAGGTATATCACACCTTAATTGTCGCTTAATTAGTATTAATTTAATGGAGGTAATACTCTTGAAGAAACTCGCCTTCCCCAGCTTCCTTCTACGTCTTCCAGCCTCCTCCTCCTTCTTCTTCTTCTCTTCCTCCTCCTCATCCTTCTTCTTCTCCTCCTCCTCCTCCTCCTCCTCCTCCTCCTCCTCCTCCTTCTTCTTCTTCTCTTCCTCCTCCTCATCCCCAACAACATTTTACCTGGTCTATGTTGTTACACTCATTAACGACAACATGCAGGTGAGGTGTGATGGTCTTATGTGTTATTATTATTATTATTATTAGTAGTAGTAGTATTAGTAGTATAATCTCAGGAAGACTTGGTGTGAAATTATTGCTGCTGAGTGTTGTGTGTGTGTGTGTGTGTGTGTGTGTGTGTGTGTGTGTGTGTGTGTGTGTGTGTTTGTGTGTGTGTGTGTATTCCTTAACATATAGAACGGACAATATTTCGTATACCTGTCTAATTTTTAATATTCCCAACCATAATCGTAATTAATGAAATGGTTTTGTAAATGGTAGCGATGGAGAGGTGTGTGTGAGCTGTGGTCGAGAGAGGTTGTGGCAGGTAAACAATGGTCTACCTGTACTGTATATTGCTGCCCTAACGCTTACCTGTGTTAGACTAGGTTAGGTTAGGTTAGAATTAGGTCAGGTCAGGTTAGATTAAGTTAGGTTAGCTTAATATCAGGTGAAATAAACCAGGGTGCCTAATCTTCATGTGATATAAGCCCTCAATATCTGCATACCAACTCATTCCTGCGGCCAAAATAACTCCCGCCTCTTCACCCCATCAACCCACCTCAATATATTTACAGATTATATGATTGATCTACAAGAATCCATTTATTATAGTTTACCGTAGCGAGGAGAAGGAGTTAGATTGCTAGAAGTGAAGTATTTTATTTATCTGTTAACATACGACTGGTGGGTGAGTGTTTACTACTGTGTGTGTGTGTGATGTTATTAAAGAAAACGGACCCAGAGAGGTTAAGGGGTGACTTTTTTTTTAATGTCTGCTTGGAAGGTAAAAATGCCGTGTGTGTGTGTGTGTGTCTTTTGGTCTAGTTTCATTCTTCATATAACTCTCTCTCTCTCTCTCTCTCTCTCTCTCTCTTTCTCTCTCTCTCTCTCTCTCTCTCTCTCTCTCTCTCTCTCTCTCTCTCTCTCTCGCTCTCGTAACTATACCTGTATAAAGGAGACTCATCACTCACTGTATGTACCTGAGAATCATTTCCTGTATCATATACCTGTAACCTGGACCTGATTTTCTTTACCTATAACCCAAAACACTTACCTGTAACCGTACCTGTAACCTTTAAAAAATCTCCTGTAACTACCTAATTACCTATCTGTATCAAACCAATCACCCGTATCCGTACCTGTAACCTTAAAAAAGTATCACCTGTAACTACCTGTATCTACCTAATTATCTACCTGTATATCTAATACCTGTGTACCAGATATTACAAGCGTGTATCAATCTTACCTGTCTGGCACACCTTGGTAATTAATTAAACCAGGTGTAGGTGTCAATAATGAGGATTAACAGAGACGAGGCACACCTTCCCGACGGCAATGTTTCATAATTAGTATTGTAATCAGGATCCTACCTACCTACCTACCTACCTACACCTGTGTCATCTCTAATCATCCATTCTCGCTCCACAGACTAACCTAACCTAACCTAACCTAACCTAACCTAACCTAACCTACTTCCTACATCCCTCCAAACACCTCCTACCCATTCACTTGTTTCCACCCTCCTCCTTCTCTCCCCGTCTTCCCACCCACCTACCCACTTCCCTCCCCACCCTCCTTCTCCACCTTCCCCCCTCCCTCCCACCCACTTCCCTCCCCACCCTCCATCTCCACCCACGCCCTCCCCCTCCACCCACCCACCCATCCACCCCACCCACCCACCCACCCACTCCACACTGGCTTCACCTAGAATATTGGTGGCGATCAGGACTGTAACACATTCTTACTAGTCTATTCTGGGTCCAGCTGGCCATTGTCCGGACTCCAACTGCATCCACCATCTGTCTCCGTCCACCACCTGCGTCTTTCCACCACCTGCCGGCGTCCACAATGTCCACTCGCGTCCATATTGCAGGCTGATGACAGACAAGTCTTTTACGGGAGGGTCCTGGATCGTCTGCAGTCGGGAGTAGAAGAGGATATTTTGACTTATGTCTTTGGGAATGGTTTTTCTTCAGGTGTGTGTGTGTGTGTGTGTGTGTGTGTGTGTGTGTGTGTGTGTGTGTGTGTGTGTGTGTGTGTGTGTGACGGATTTACTTATGAAGTTAGTTGGGTTTATAAGTACTGTAAGGATGAGGATAGTGAGAGACAGGAGTGAGGATAATGAGAGAGAGAAGAATGAGGATAGTGAGAGAGAGAGGAGTTAGGATAGTGAGAGAGAGAGGAGTGAGGATAATGAGAGAGAGAGAGGAGTGAGGATAATGAGAGAGAGACAGTAGTGAGGATAGTGGGAGAGAGAGGAGTGAGGATAATGAGAGAGAGATGAGAATAATGAGAGAAAGGTGAGGGGTAATGAGGCGAATACAAGGGAGAGTAGTTACAAGACGGTGAGAGTAACGAGGGTGAATGAGAGGTAATAAGGGAAGGTGATAATGTAACGAGGAGTAACAGAAGAGAGAAGAATGTTGACAAAGAGAACAAACAAAGCTAAGAGAGAAGTATGTTGACAAAAAGAGCAAACTTAGCTGAGTTATATGGTAGCATGAGAGGTTGAGCCCCGTATCCCTTTGAGGAGAGGGAGGTCAAAGGAAAACTTTATCTCATGTTAATTAAGACAGTGGAAAGTCTCCTCTTGGGCAGGAATTACGAGGCCATATGACTATTTTTTTTCCATGTCTTTTTTTGTAGGTTGTGAGCATGTGGTTGTGAATTTTGTAGGTTGTGAGCGAGTGGTTGTGAGGAACTGTTGTTATAGGTACAGTGAGGTTGTTGGTTTACGTTGTAGACTATTTGAGAGGGATGGTTGTAAAGTATAGGTTGTAGTAGATTTTTTGTTATAGAAACATTATTGTGAAGGGCTGGAGTGTAGAGGTTGTGATGGTGTGGTTGTGAGGGGCTGGAGTGTAACCTAACCTAACCTGACCTAACCTAACCTAACCTAACCTAACCTAACCTAACCTAACCTAATCCTTCTTTCACATAAAACACCATCAGTCAGGTCAAGTAAGCTGGCAATTTTGGAGTACTAAACACAACTACTTAAAACTTGAAGTAGTAGTAGTAGTATGAAGAACAGAAACGTGTATACACCATCTCATGTTATTTGAGATTATACTTACCACCATCTCCTGTATTTGAGTGAAAATGTGTGAGTGGGAGGAGGGGGGAAGAGTGGGAGTGGGAGTGGGATTTGGAGGTGGTGGGAGTGGGAGGTGGCCAGCTATAGTTCTGGTGTAATGGGGTAAAGTTAAACCCTGGAATGTGTGTGTGTGTGTGTGTGTGTGTGTGCAACAAGTCTCTGGCCGAGGAAAAGGAAGGAGGGAGGGAGGGAAGGAGGGAGGGCGGGAAGGAGGGAAGGAAGGAGGGAAGGAAGGAGGGAAGGTCTTGTATGGTTGGTTAAGGTTAATTTCTCTCTCTCTCTCTCTCTCTCTCTCTCTCTCTCTCTCTCTCTCTCTCTCTCTCTCTCTCTCTCTCTCTCTCTCCTTATTTCTCTCATCTGTTCCTCACACCTTTCATCCTGTATCTTCTTCCTCCTTCATCCCTCTTCCATCATTGTTTTTTATCTTTTATTCCTTACCTTTACTTATTTCTCTCCTTCCATCATCATCATCATCATCCCCTCGTTTCTCCCTTTCTTTCATCCTCCCTCCTTCTCTCATTTATCTCTCTTCCTTATTTCTCCCTCCCTCATTCCTCCATCCCTCATTTCTCTCCCTTCTTCACTCATCCCCTCACTTATTTCCCCCCTCACCTCTCCACACCTCACCCCTCCTCCTAATTCTTCCCCTTATCCTTCCTCACCTCATCCCTCCTCCCTCACCTCTCCCTCAACTCCCTCCTCACACCTCCACCCTCACCTCCACCTCACCTCACCTCACACCTCACCTCACCTCACACCTCACCCTCACCTCCCACCTCTCCCACACCTCACCTCTCCCTCACGTCACACCTCTCCCACACCTCACCTCCCACCTCCCACCTCACCCTCACCTCACACCTCACCCTCACCTCACACCTCACCCTCACACCACCTCACCCTCACCTCCACACCTCTCCCTCACCTCACACCTCACCCTCACCCCACACCTCACCCTCACCTCACACCTCACCCTCACCTCACACCTCACCCTCACCTCACACCTCTCCCTCACCCCCTCACCACCACACCTCACCACCACACCACCACCTCACACCTCACCACCTCACACCACCTCACCCCACACCTCACCCTCACCTCACACCTCACCCTCACCTCACACCTCACCCTCACCTCACACCTCTCCCTCACCCCTGGGACGGTGCTGAAGGGTTTAAGTCTGCTCTAACAGATAGATGTAATAAATCCGGAGCAACACGCTATAACTCACTCGCGAACGCATCTGGATCCGGATTCGCTAAGGTTACTACGTCAGATTTTACCCTGAGAGAAGCACCTGGATGATATCTACAGTCCTGGTGCAATTCAGCCGCCATTTTGGATATTACGCTAGATTTAACGCTGAAATAGAGATAATCATCCACTTATTTCTAGAGTCTCAGGGTAGTTCAGTCGCCATTTTGGATATTACGCTAGATTTAACGCTGAAATAGAGATAATCATCTACTTATTTCTAGAGTCTCAGGGATATTTGGACGCCATTTTTGTCGTAAGTGAGAGAGTTAAGACACGAACTCATGTCTTCACTTAAGGGGACAAATTCATCGTACGCTTCTTTGTGAAAACTGGAATCTGGAATCCAATTGCAGCTTGTGGCTCTGTGACGTCTGGTGGGGGAAGAAGGTAGAAGGGGAGGAAAGGTAAAGAGAGGGAGGAAGGGGTAGGAGGAGGAGAGAGAAAGGAGGAGAAAGATGAGGAGAGAGGAGGAAGAAGGAGATGGGGAGGGGGTAGAATGAGAGAGAGAAAGAGGGAGGGGTGATATAAGAAAAGGAAAAGGAAAAAGAGAAGGGAGAGGAAGGTGAAAGGGAAGCAGAGGAGGAAATAAAGGAAAAGGAAGGAGAGGAGGAAGAGGGGGAGGGGGGAGAGGTAAGGATTGAGAAAAAAATGAGAGGAAAGAGAAAAGAGGGCGAGGAGAGAGGGGAGATGAAGGAGTGGGGTAAATGGGAGGGAAGGAAGGGGGAGAAGGGGTGGGAATGAAAGAGATGGAGCGGATAAAGGAACTAGGAGGAGTAAGGGAAGGAGGAGGGAGGAGGTAGGGAAGGGGATGGAGAAAGGAAGGGAGGGGGAGGAAATTAAATGGTAGGAAGTGTTATTTTTGAATATCAAAAAGCCTATATAGTGAGGTGTGTGTGTGTGTGTGTGTGTGTGTGTGTGTGTGTGTGTGTGTGTGTGTGTGTGTGTGTGTGTGTGTGTGTGTGTGTGTGTGTGTGTGTGTGTGTGTGTGTGTCGTCTATAACATACAACCCCCACGTTATAACACAAGTCGTCTTACAGGTTGTGATCGCCATTAACAACCTTTTTTTCACTATATTATTATTATTGTTATTGTTGTTTATATTATTATTATTATTATTATTATTATTATTATTATTATTATTTTTATTAGTAGTAGTATTAGTAGTAGAATTGTTATTGTTATTATTGTTATTATTAGTGTAGTGTAGTGTAGTGTGGTGTAGTGTAGTGTAGTGTAGTGTAGTGTAGTGTAGTGTAGTGTAGTGTAGTATCGTATCGTATGATGAAGGAGAACAATAAACTAAATTATAACATCACCTGGACACCATCAACACCATATTTCACTGTAGAAACTTACAAGAACCTTCTTAAAATCAAGCAAATATATTTTTTTTTTATTTTTTTTTTTATTTTTCCTTTGTAATGTTTAAGTCTTCCAAACAGTTATGGAGAAATAAACAGATTTTATTTCCTTTACAACTCTTAACTTTCTCGACTTATCAATGGCGGACAACTTTTTACATTCTTGACAAAAAAATAAACTTGTTTCTACTTTTTAATTTGTTTGGATTTTTAACTTTTTAGGCTTTTGTTTGTACTGTGTGAGGCGTCTTTTGTGATCTATGGTGGTCGTAATTTCTAAAAAAAAAATAATAAATAATAATAATAATAATGATGATGAAATAAAGATACCAAAAATCGTCTGGTATCATAAATAGTATAAAAGAAAATAATGAAAAAAACCCCCAAAGATTTTCGATTATTTTCAAGTTTTCTCTATGGCATAAAAAAGAGGAGACGAAGAGGAGGAGAAGGAGGAAGTGAAGAAGAAGGAAGAGAAAGAGGAGGAAATGCAGGAAGAGATATAGGATGAGTAGGAAGGGAAGGAAGAAAGGAGGTAGAGGAAAAGGAAGAATAGGAGGAAGAGGGTGGGAAGTAAGAAAGAGAGGGAAGAACACCAACAGGAGGAAGAAGATGAAGAGGAAAAAAGAGGAGGAGAAGGAGGAGGTAAAAGAGGAAAATCAAGAGGAATTAGAAGGAAAAAAGTTAAAGAAGTAGAAAGAGCGAAATGAGACATAAGAAAAGAAAGAAACGAAAGAAGAAGAAGAAAAGAGAGGCCAAACAAAACACCAGCACAGGAGATGTTGTTTGGTAATAATAAGCAACATAGAGTCTTAACCCGACGTCAACCATCTATCTATCTATCTATCTATCTATCTATCTATCTATCTATCTATCTATCTATCTATCTATCTATCTATCTATCTATCTATCTATCTATCTATCTATCTATCTATCCATCTATCTATCTATCTATCTATCTATCTATCTATCTATCTATCCTCTTATAAGTCGATACTATACGCCCTTGCCTCGTTGATGGATGGATGGATGGATGGATGGAGTCTTAGCGATGCGAGGTAACTGTAAATAGCTCGAGTATAGGAGGTTTATTTGATATTATTTCAGTTTGTTTGATGGTGAATTGGACATCGTGGAGAATGTATGCAGGGGGGGGAGGGAAGAATGAAGAGGAGAGGAGATTGAAATGAGAATGAGGAAGGGGAAGGTAGGAGAAATGAGAGGTAGAGGAAGGGAGGTAGGAAATGGAGAGAGAGGGAGGGAGAAATGAGGAGATGAGAAGAAGAGAGAGTGGGAGGGAGGGAGAGGGGTAATGGTAGGTAAGGAGGGAGACGTGATAAGGAAAAGTAAGAAGAAAGAAAAAATGAGGATAGCTGAGAAGGAAGGAGGAAGAGACATAGTGAGGAAGAGAAACAGAGAAGAGATAAACGGAGGAAAGGGAGAGAAAGAGTGAGGGAGGGAGGGAGGGAGGGAAAGAAAGAAATAGAGAAAAGAGAGACAGTAAGAGTGATATATATATAGAGAGAAAGAGTTATAGATGATGTCAGTGAAGGGTCATTTTTCACAACGAAACGCCATCTCTCTCCTCTCTTCCCCTTTCTTCTATTCTCCTCCATCTTTTCCTCCCACTACCTTCTCCTTCTCACTTTTCTTTATCTCTTCATCTTCTTATCTTGTTGGTGCATCGGTAGCTCACTTGTCTCTCACAACCCCGCCACTCTGGTTCGATACCAACTGGTCCTCAAGGCTGGCCAGTTAGCCATAATAATAGATGTATCAATCAATCAATCAATAGTTCTTCCCCTTTATCCTTTCTCGTTTCTTCTTCTTCTTCTTCTTCTTCTTCTTCTTCGTTTTACATCTGTTCTTCTTCATCCTCTTTTCTTCCTCATTTTTACTCTTTATTCTTGTTCTCTTTTCGTTCTCTTTTTTATCGTTTTCTAACCAGTCTTCTTCTTTTCGTCCTCCCTTCCTCCTTCCCTTCTCTTATTCCTCCTGCTCTTTTCCCCTGTCCTTCTTTGTCTCTTCCCTTTCTTCTTTTCGCCCCCTCCTCCCCCTCCTCCTGCTCTTCTTCTTATCCTCCTTCTCCTTAACCTCCTACTCATCCCTCCTTCCTTCTGCTCCATCTTCATCTTCCTTCACCACCTATTCGACAAAGCAAGGATACAGGGGCGAGAGGAGGGTGTAAGGAGCCTGGCAGTGTTTATATCGCCCCGTCATCTGTTGTTGTTTGGTTGCCATTACCAACCTCGAGTTAGTTTAATAACTTTATTCGACAAGATTGAAGGACAATTTGTCTAATCTGAGTACAGTAGTTCAGTCAGTCAGGTCTTGATACTGAGGTGTGCTATCACTGTTCACTGCCACACAGGACAGAGGTTCATACACAAGAGGAGATAATAGTATAGGTTATATTCTATTAGTGTTATAATTGTGAGCTAGCAAATTTAGGATAGACTGCCAGAATGTCCTCATTAATTCCTGATTTAGTGTAATTAGTTACACAGTTCATGATACAATAAGCCAGGTGGCCTGAAGTCTTTGACAGTGTCACATTCAATAATATAATGCTCAAGTGTATGCTTTAAAGGTTTATCACAAAGTTTACATGCTGAGTGTTCCGGTATGGGTACAGCGTTACTAACTTGCCAGATGTGTCTGTATCCTAGCCTAATTCTGGCCACGTCTACAATACATTGTCTGGTTCTGTCCTTATGCTGGCCATACCGGTACCTCTTGTCACAAAATTTGTCATATTTACCAAAGCTACAACTACCAGGCCTCTCTCCATTTCTCAGTTCTTGTAGATCGGAGTTCATGATTTTGACTTGTATGTGTTTAAGTACAGCATTGGACAGGCTAAGGTACTTTTTCTTTATTGCTGCCTCATTGATCGAGCGATTAACACGGTTACGAGTCCTATTTCCAACATGGGAGGGAATCCACAAGAATTAAGTAGTCAGATTCTTCTCCTTTAATATCACAAATAATTTACCCGTTAATGCTGACGGTCTGTTCATCGATTGTAAAGCTGAGTCACAGAATACCACCCTACCTCCGTTTTCTTTAAGGCAGTCAGCGGCTAAATAGATTCCCATAAATTCAGTTTGTGTTGTGTTGGAAATATCGTGACAATACTTTGAAAGACTAGCATACAACACAACTTAAGACGATAGCTAATGAACTTTAACACTAAATTACGATATTTTTCCCATATACAGCAATGTGTGGTGAGTTTACAATCCACATTTGAGAGAGATTTGCCGTCTGATAATTTTTATTCAGTCAAAGTGATGGAAAGAGAGAATGAGGGGAGTACCTATCAATCCCCTCTTTCCCCTCACTAATGACCATAGTTAACAGACTCTAGCGTTACCCCTCACTTCACCTCCCTCTCACTTTACCTCACCTACTCTCATCTCCCCTCACTTCACCTCGTTTCCCTCACTTCATCTCCCATCATTTTGAACTCACCCCTTTTCACCTTTCCTAACTTCCTCTTTACTACCCTAACTTTTAATTCCTCTCCCCTCACCTCCCCTCACTTTCCCTCACTGAATCATACTTAACTTTCTAATCCTAGGTAATTTTCTCTCACCTTCCCTCACTTTCTATCATTTCCCCAGTTTTTCTTAACTTTGCCTCGCCTCCTTTCATCTTCCTTCACCTCCACCTCATCTTTCCTCATATACTACTACTACTACTACTACTACTACTACTACTACTACTACTACTACTACTACTACTACTACTACTACTGTACTACTAAATAATAATAATAATAATAATAATAATAATAATAATAATAATAATAATAATAATAATAATAATAATAATAATGAAAGAAGAGCAAATTAAGAAAAAAGAAGAAGAACCCAAAAAACATTGAAGAATTAGAAACAAAAGAAGAATAAGAAGAAAGAAAGGAAGAAAGAAAGAAAGAAAGAAAGAAAGATTTATGGGTCAAGACAATCACTGTGATTTTCTCAACGTCAGATGTCATGAAGGTCATTATTGTGTCTCTTGGGAAAACACGTTTGTCTCGTGTCTCGTTGTCATGGTTACCCTGGTTCAATACCTGTAGTGTTTATTTGTGTATCAATTTGTCTCTTTATTTATTCTTTTACTTATATCTTTATTTATCTATGTTTATTATCCACGTAAAATACTTATTAAGGGTTGGGTAAACGTGTTAGTAGATAGATAGATAGATAGATAGAGAAACGCAACATAACCACAAAGACACATACACGTACATACATACACACACGCGAGCACACATACATACACGCGCGCGTACAGTATAGCACGTTCTTTCCCCCTCACAGGTAAGGTTCTGTATACCTGTAATTATACGTGACTCCCCACCCCCCCCCTCTCCTCCCCTCCTCTCCCCCTCCACACTTTACCTGCCTGATGACGTCAACAGGTAATTGCGTAAAGTGCTTCCTAAATGCTGTCTTGTCCTGTGAGTGGTGGTACAGGATATGGTAGGATGTGCAGGATATTGAAGGATAGGCAATAGGAAACACTAGGCAGGATGTGTAGAGATGAGCGGCAGGATGTGTAGAGATGAGCGGCAGGATGTGTAGAGATGAGCGGCAGGATGTGTAGAGATGGGGAGAAAGTGGAAGGATGGGAAGGATATGCATGGGTAAGAGAATGGGTAAGGATGTGTAGGATGGGGGAAGAGAAAGAAGAGAATAACAAGAGGACAATGGGTGATAAAGAGGGGGAGATAATACAGAATAAGAGAGGAGTGGGGAGTAAGAAAGAGGAGTGTGAGGGAAGAAGATTGAAGAGATGAGTGGAAGGAAGAGGAGGAGGAGAGAAGAAGAAGAGAAAGATCAGAGAAAGGGAAGGAAGAAGAGGAAGAAGAGAAGGAAGAAGAGGAAGGAAGATGAGTACTAGGGAGAGTGATGTAAATAGGAGAGAAAGGAAGAAGAAAATGAGGAAGAAGATTGAAAGGGGGGAGGAGGAGGAAGGGTATGAGTGGAGAGGAAGAGGAGGAGGAGGAGAATAAAAGATTAAAATGGAGAAAATGACAAAGGGAAAAAGGTAGGAAGGTGGGGGAGGGAGGAGGGGGGAAGGGAGAATTACACGAGATGGGGGGAGGGGGGAGGGGGGAAGCAGGGGAGGAGGAGATAAAGGGAGACGAGAGGGCAGGAGTAGTCAGCTAGTTTAAGGGACAGTGTAAGCCAGAGAGAGCCTTTTGATCAAGAACGGCCTGTGTGTGTGTGTGTGTGTGTGTACATCCTGACGACCCCATCTAGATTATTACTCTCTCTCTCTCTCTCTCTCTCTCTCTCTCACAGACAGGTTATGAAGGACCGAGGAGAGAGAGTCTGATCAGATAGAGACAGACCTTGCACAGAGGAAGGCTAAATAGACTGAGGAAAGAGAGAGAGAGAGATGAGAGATAGAAGAGAGCGAGAGAGAAGAGAGAGAGAGAGAGAGAGAGAGAGAGAGAGAGACCCAGATTATCTCAAAAGCTCTAAGATTAAAGGGACGAACCAGAGACTAAAAAAAATAAAGACAGACGTGAAAAGATGAAAGGGAAATGAAATAAAGAAAACGAGAAGAAGCTATACGTTAAAAATGAGATAGAGAGAATAGAGGGGGTAAGAGATATGAATCATGGGGATAAGAGAAAGAAGAATGAAAGTGGATGTAAACTGAGAATAGAAATTAATTACAGTAGAGGTGAAGAAGAGAGGGGAATAAGAATGAAGGAAGAGGAGGAGGACGGAAGAAGAGAGAGAGAGAGAGAGAGAGAGAGAGAGTAGCTTGTTATCATAGCGAGGTAAAGAGATAAAGAGAGAGGAACGGGAGACGGGGAAGGAGAAAAGAGTGAGAGAGGGAAGGAAGGAAGGAGAAAGGAGAGAGAGGGGAATATATAGAGAAGAGGAGGAAGAAAAGTACGAATCAGAGAGTAAGAGAGAAAGGGGGAACAGATAAAGAAAGGAGGAAGAGGAAGATAAAGAAAAGAGAGAGGAAGAGGAATAAATAGGGAGAATCGGTTGAGAAAGAGAGAGAGAAAGAAAGAAGGTGAAAAAATATATTGACTCCTTAAATTGGACAAAATTAGCAAAGTTCCATTAAAAAAAAGTAGGATTTGGAACAGACTTCGAAAAGTTTAGTCTCTCGACCCAGTTTAGTCGAGGAGAGAGAGAGAGAGATAGAGAGAGAGAGAGAGAGAGAGAGAGAGAGAGAGAGAGAGAGAGAGAGAGAGAGAGAGAGAGAGAGAGAGAGAGAGTGGTGTTTGTGCGCCATACATACATACATACATATATACACATACATACATACATACATACATACATACATACATACATACATACATACATACATACATATACTAAAATACAAAACTGTGCCAACTACGACCCAAGGCACTTCATCTTTAATAGCCATGACAATTAAAGCACTCAGCATAAACAACAACAACAACAACAACAAAACACCACAAAACACATTAAAACATACCAAATACAACATCAACTTTACCTCACCTATTATTAATTTAAACACAGCAATTATAACAATATCAAAATTACCCCAATCATAATAAAACAAATAAAAACATTAACACAAACAAACAAATACATTAAAACAAAACAAAAACAATCAAGTACATTTAAATACAATAAAACACAAAAAGACGCAAAAAACACACAAAAAATCAACAACAAAAAAGCGCAAACACCAAAAACACAAAACATGTAATCGGACTCTCCCATATTCGACATATCAATATTGCAGAAGGCCAAAATACAAACCTGGAAGCAATCAGAGAGAGTGTAGCTGCTTCCTAGACGTGGACAAGCAAGCAAGCAAGCAAGCAAGCACTTCTTCCTACCATCCTCCCATCCACCTACTGAAATATCCATCCTTTCATCCACCCAGCCAGCCAGCCAACCACCCCAGCCACTCAACCATCTACCCACTCAGCAGCCACTCACTCTCCCATCCATCCATCCATCCATCCATCCATCCATCCATCCATCCATCCATCCATCGTCTCATTTATGTTTTGATCTGAGTCTTAAGTGTACATTCTCAACCGGCCGGGGAAAAATATATTCAGAGAGAAAGAGATAGAGAGAAAAAGAAGAGACGAATAGAGATATAGAACAATATAGATAAAGATAGACAAATAAACATAGATAAAACAGTGAGATAGAGAGATACACACATACACAAACACAAGTATACACAACACTACTAATATCAACCACCTTACCTGCAGACAAACTAATTAATTAACCTGTAGTCAGAAAGGTAAGAAGCCCGCAGGTAAATGTGATAGGTAAATGCTTTTAACACACACACACACACACACACACAACACATAAAACACATACACACACACACACACACACACACACACACACACACACACACACACACACACACACACACACACACACACACACACACAGTCATTGTGAAGAAATACTTGATTATAACTAATTATTTTTCAAAGAGGAAAGATTATACGGTTTGTGTTTATGTTTAAGTAATTAGAAACGTGAGGTCTGGATTATAGGGAGGAGTTGAGGGAGAGAAAGAGACGAGAGGGAAAGGGGAGGAAGGAAGAGGGAGGAGAAGGAAGAGAGATAAAGAAGAGATAGTGAAGGAAAAGACGTAGATTAGAAGGAAGACAGAGAGGAGTAATGTAAAGGGAAGGAGAGGTAGAAAGGAGAAGAATAAATTTAGAGAAGAGAGAGGTAAGAAAAGCGGAGAAGACAGCAGAGAGAGAGAGAGAGAGAAGAGGTGGAAAAAGATGAGAGAGAGAGACAAGACGGACAGAGAAGAGAGAGAAAGAGTGTGTATGATAATGAATGTATGTATATAATATGTTTGATAGAGAGAAAAGAAGAGAATAAGACAGAAAGAGTGAGAGTAAAATAAAACAAAAGAACAGGAGAGAAAATTTGAGAAACGAAGAACGAAACAGAGAAAAGGAGAGAGAAGAAAAAGAGACAACAAATGCAAGAATGAAAAAGGAGGACAAAAATTACTGAACGAGAGAGAGAGAGAGAGAGAGAGAGAGAGAGAGAGAGAGAGAGAACGATCTGTATTTCCAGAGATGAAAACACGTCGACTTTTTGGGTTGGCTGCAGACTTTTCAATTTCGCCAGCGTGGGCGAGTGTTCGCTCGACTGTGGCGGGTTGACATCCTGAATTGGTTCGTGACAGCAACACCCAGCTGTTAGTGTCCTGATACATGGTGGTGGAGGTAATGTATATATATATATATATAGAAAGAGAGAGAGAGAGAGAGAGAGAGAGAGAGAGAGAGAGAGAGAGAGAGAAAGAGAGAGAGAGAGAGAGAGCAGGCGTGCCGTTACCATGGTACTTGTAAGCCAATCTATGGAGTGTCGCCAGGAGCCTGTATGTGTGTTTATATATAGACGGAAGGAAAGAGATAAAAAAGATACGATAATTGGATGACTAAATAAACAACACAGGTACATGGACAGGTTGATAGTGATATATACCCGTAAAGGAAGGAATTAACACGTTAAGAAAAATTTGACAAGAAACAAAAAAGAATAAACAGCATTGATACTAGACACACACACACACAGACACACACACACACACAGACACACACACACACACAGAACACACACACACACAGAGACACACACACACACACACACACACACACAGACACACACACACACACAGACACACACACACACACAGACACACACACACAGAGACACACACACACACACACACACACACACACACACACACACACACACACACACACACACACAGACACACACAGACACACACACACACACACACACACAAAACACACACACACCAGCAAAAGAAAAAAAAAGATCTAACATTATCTCCCCACCCTCCTTCTCTCCTTCTTTCACCCTCACCCCTCCTTCCTCCCCCTCCTTCACCCCACCCCTCCTACCCCTCTCCCTCACTCACCCTCCCCCACCCTCACCCTCCGTACACACCCCCACCTGACCACTCTAAGTTTCACGGATTTGATTATTCTATTCTAAAATCAAATTAACACAGAGTGAGATACACCTCGATCGCATTATGGCATCAACATGTATAATGCGGTGTACTGACCCGATAGATAGATAGATAGATAGATAGATAGATAGATAGATAGATGAATATGCAGTATAGACATATGAATACATACATACATACATACATACATATAGACACACATACATACATACAAGACAGATTAGTGAAGAGAGAGATGGTGTAAATACTATATGAATATTAGAGAAAGGAGGAGGAGAAGGAGATGATGATGAAAGGAGGGAGAGATAACACGAAGGAGGGAGAGATAATGAGATAATGAGGATAAGAAGAAAAATGGAAGGAGAGAATGAGAAGTGAATGAAGAAAGTAAAAAGTAAGAAAATGGAGATGGAAGAAAGAGAAGAGAGAGGAGAAAGTAGGAAGTGAACAACAGGAAAAATAAAAAAAAGAGGAAGATCAAGAAGAAGAAGAAGCGATAAAGAAGATAATCACAGAGGAGAAAGGAATAAGAAGAAGAATTAATGACAGATAAAAATAGAGATATAAAGATAGAAGTAATAAGTGGATGGAGAAGGGAACGAAGAGGAGAAGATAACGCAGATTAAAAGAGGAATTAGACAAAAGAGAGAAGAAATATGAAGACAAACACAGTGAAAAAAAAGAAGAAAGAAAACACAAAAATTATTCATCAAAAAGGAACGAGAATTATGAGTTTAAGAGGAACAGATAATAAGAAGAAAATGAAGAAGAAATAAAGAAAGTATGATAACACAACAAAACAACAACTTCGAAATGTACACTGATATGGTCCAGTCCCCTCTGCCCTCTCCTCTTTCCCTCTCCCTCTTCTCCCTCTCTCCCCTCTCCCTCTCTCCTTCCCTCCCCTCCATTCTCCCCTTACACTCTCCACCTTCTCTCTCTTGTCCAATCCTCTCCATTCTCCCTTCCCACCTTACCTCTCTCTCTCTCTCTCTCTCTCTCTCTCCCCTCTCTCTCTCCCCTTCACATTCAGTCCTCTCCCTCACCACTTACCCACTTTTCCTCCTCCCTCTTATTCCCTCCTCTCCAACTCCCTCCAACCTTCTCTCCTCAAATTCCTCTCTACCTCCTTCCCTCCTCCCTCTATTATATCCTCACTCTCCTCCTTCCCCACTTTCCTCCCTTCATTCTCTCACCTCCCTCCCTCCCTCAAGGCACGGTTTCCACCCTGGAATTAGTGCAGGCAGCCGTGATATTCCAATAACCACTGGCGGTGATCACGTTCTGGGGAGGAGATGGGGAGAAGGGGGAGAAGAGGGAGGGGGAATAATTGAGTAGGGAGAGATGATGAGAAGATGGGAGGAGGAGAGGGAAAGGGGGGTGGAGAAGGAGGGGGGGGAGAGGAAGGAAGGGGGATAATTGGAGTAGGGAGATGGTAGGAGGGGAGGGAAGGTTAGAGAGGGAGAAGAAGGAAGAGGAATAATAGAGGAAGAGAGAGAGATGGTGAGAAGGAGGAGGGAAGGAAGAAAGATGAGGTGTTAGAGGGAGGGAGAGGAGAGGTGAAGTGAGGGTTTAGGAGAAAAGGAGATTGAGGGAGAAGTAGGAGGAGGAGGAGGAGGAGGAGGAGGAGGAGGGATAATTGGAGAAGAGAATAGATGGTGCAGATATAATGGGAGGGAGGGAGGGACAAGGAGGAGAGACGTAAGAGGAAATAGGATAAAACAGGCGAGAATAATTAACAAACATACTAAGAAGAAGAAAATCATAGGAACAAAAAACATAAGAAAACAGGATAAAACACAACAGAAACGACTTAGAAGAGGGATACTACCCCCCACCTCCACCCACCACCCCCACCTCCACCCACTACCCCCCCACTCCCCACCCTCCACCCACACCCCCACCCTCCACCCACCACCCCCGAAAGGCAAAATAAAACTGTTTTCTTAAATAAACTCTAACACGATGCAGTATATAAAAGCTTAAATCTGGATATAACAACTTTGTAAAGCTTGTTCTACATACATGGGAGGATCCTTGAAGCTCAGGGCGTCTTGAAAGTTTACACAAGTATCAAAGAACATATAAGAGATAGTTGTAAAGAACGGGAGGCACACTGAGACGTTCTTTGTGTTGCGTGTGTGTGTGTGTTGATGCGAGTGTGTGTGTGTGTGTGTGTGTGTGTGTGTGTGTGTGTGTGTGTGCGTGTGTTTGTGTGTGGGTGCGTGTGTTTGTGTGTGGGTGCGTGTTGTGTGTTGGGTGCGTGTGTGGGGGGGGATGTGTTGAGGGTGTATGTTGTTGGGTGTACATGAATTTTGTGTGTGTGTGTGTGTGTGTGTATGTTGAGGAATATTAGATGTGTATGTGTGTGTCTGTGTATGTGTACGAAAAAAAAGTGTATACAGGTGACTACTTTCATATGTGTATAAGTAACTCAGACAGGATTCATATATATTAGGATCCAACACCATACAAATTCAAAAAGGGGAAAAAAAAAACTGTCCAGGCAAAGACATCCTAACCTCCTCGTCCAAGACTCATTCATACCCGTCGGGATTATCTGCACAGCTACACTAGGAATGGAATCGTATCCCCCTTTCAGCAGCCAAAAGCCACTCGGATCCTCCAGGGGTTGTGTAGGAAGTCGTTCTTAAACAGGATCAAAGGCGAAGAGATCTGAAGTGTTTATATCGTTTATGATTTCCCTCGTATTGCGTGGTGATAAAATTTAGTCTTCAGAGTCAAAACCCCCTTCTGCAGCGAGACTTGGTCGGTGATAGGAGGCGTGTAGTTTTATGATGACAAAAGAAAGTGAAAATATAACGAGAGAGAGAGGGTGAAAGAGAGACGAGACAAAGAGAAAGAGAGATAAGAGAGATAGACAGAGAGGTAAGAGATACAGACAGAGAGGAAGAATGCAAGAGAGACGAGACACAGTGAGAAAGAGAAACAAACAGGGAGAGAGAGTTAGTTGGAGAGAAGTTATGTTTATTTCACCTTTATCTTATGATCTGAAGAAGGTTAACGAGTTGGGACGAAAGATAGAATATAAATGACTACATCAACACGGTTTTATATACTGTGGATAAGAGACACCAGGAGCGAACGAGGAGATTCAAACAACAGGAATTAAAAAACAGATGGAATCACTGTCTACCAATGAAAACAAAAGCCGAATCACTGTATAAAACTGAAAATAAAAGCCGAATCACCGCTTACCAATAAAAACAAAAGCCGAATCACCGCTTACCAATAAAAACAAAAGCCGAATCACTGTCTAAAACTGAAAACAAAAGCAAGAGACAGGACCAACAAACATTATTAGTGAAGAGAATCAAAAAAACTTATTCCCCTGAAGATGTATTTATAAACCAAACTATAGCCGTTGCCATGACACTGTCTTGCCAACGTCTGGGAGTGGATGGTGAGGGAGGGAGGGAGGGGGATGTTGGTGAGGGAGGGAGGGAGGGAGAGAGACAGAGAAGGAGATGGTGAAGATTGTGACTAAGGGAGATATCGGTGAGAACGGTGACTGAGAAAGGGAGATAGTGGAGATAGTGACTGAGAAAGAGATATAACCAATACTCACCTTAATGAACTAAAAATTAAAGAAAACTCAACCTGTACCTATCATGGTGTTCGTAGTTAGTTAGCAACATAATCCCTCGGTTAGTAGAATTAACACAAGTGCCTCCATTATGTATGTTGAAAAAATAGACCTTGATTGATAGCTATATATAATGTTACAATTTTATCTGTGCCCTATAATCTAATTAATAGGATCAGATTATACGACGATCGCACCATTGAGAGAGATTAGAGCTTTTAAAATGTCCCTTTTAGGTTTAGACTGTACTCACCCCTGAAGATGTGAATTACACGAAAGCCCTTGGGAACTTCGTGTTTTCTTCTTTTCTTGTGGTTATCAGCATATACCTGGATCACGCGCACCTACAGTGATTTACTTGCATATATATAAATATATATATGCAAGTAAATCACTGTAGGTGTATGTTTATAATGGGGACATGGTGTGTGTGTTTGTGGGTGTGTGTGTTTGTGGGTGTGTGTGTTTGTGGGTGTGTGTGAGTGTGTTGGCTTCAAACGTATATAGTTGCTACAGTGACCTCTCCTCCTCCTCCTCCTCCTCCTCCTCCTCCTCCTCCTCCTCCGTCTCTTCCCCCTTCTCCGTCTTTCTCCTCCTCTTCATATTTTCGCTTCCAGGTATTTCTGAAAAAAAAAATCTGAATTGTAGTTTGTAAGGAAATTTTCTCAGAATATCGTACAG
>NW_024741731.1:795000-805000 GCF_018991925.1 Homarus americanus | reverse complement strand
GCTTCAGTTCAGGAAATTTAAAAACAAAAATCTTTAAATAAAAACACGAAAAAAACTCTTAAATTTAATAAAAAAGTTGAGGGAAAATTTTATCGTGTTTTATTATTTAATATTTATAACATTATACACGGGAGGAATATAATTTACATACATATAATATATATTTGGATGAGGAAAAAAAACAACCAGTCTATCCTTTTAATATTTTTTTGTGCTTTTGGCAGGATGAAGAAATATTATTTTTTTCCCTGGACTTAGCTGGAGTTTATTCTGTATAATAAGTAGACAAGTATGTGTTTGGTTTATTCTACAGGTGGGAGTTGTTTATTTTTTTTACTGTGAATTTATACTCTAAGGAATATTAACTAGATATTGCGATAAGTTAACACATAGATAAACACAGAAATACAGACAGACAGACAGATATACATGAATACACACACACACCCACACACAAACACACACACAGACATACACCCACACACAAACACACATACATACACCCACACACATATAAACACAACCTTCCCCTCTCATCTGCATAAGTATCAACATAAAAGTCAGGTCAGATAGGGTGGAGCAGCTAGGTGGGTGAGTGGGTGAGTGGACAGGTAGGTAGGGAGGTGGGTGAGTAGGTAGGTGGGTGAGTGGGTGAGTGGACAGGTAGGTAGGGAGGTGGGTGAGTAGGTAGGTGGGTGATATACCTGTGTCAATGCTAAACTCAGGTGTGTCTACATTAATTGGTTGTGTTGGTGTGGGGTGGATGTGTGTTTGGGTGTGGGTGGGCGTGTGTTTGGGTGTGGGTGGGCGTGTGTTTGGGTGTGGGTGGGCGTGTGTGGTGGTGGTGTGTGTGGGAGGATGTCCGTTATGTTCAGTGTAGGAGGTAATGTGTTTGTGTTTGGATACTGCCTCTGTTATGGATGGTGATTTAAATAACATTATGTTGAGTGTTTTAAAGGTGTTTTATTGTGTAGTATTTGTTCATGATGTTACTAATGTGAATGTTTGTTCCGTCTCTCTCTCTCTCTCTCTCTCTCTCGTAAGTGGTAAAAATAAGACACTTAACTCACTTATATTTTTAGTATACGCAACTTAATTACTTTATACACTTATACTGCGACAGAGGCACTTAACTACCTACTTCACTTATACATAGACTGTTTTCTACCAATTATCAACCACTATCTACCACCATTATCAACCACTATCTTCCACCATTATCAACCACTATCTACCACCATTATCAACCACTATCTACCACCATTATCAACCACTATCTACCACCATTATCAACCACTATCTACCACCATTATCAACCACTATCTACCACCATTATCAATGAGGGGCGACCCACCTGTACCTTCCCATAGACCTGAGGGATTAACTCACAGTATTGTAATGGACGTTTTGATTACATTTCTGAGCCCCTTATTGGGGGGGTGGGGGAAGGGGGGAGGTTGGATGGGGGGTGAGGGGAGGGTGGGGGGTGAGGGGAGGAGGGGAAATAGGTGGAAAGGTTTTAAGGAGTTGATAAGGAATATTACATTAGAGAATATGAATAAATATGTTTACCTGTGTGTGTGTGTTTGTGTGTGTGTGTGTACCGGTATGTATGTAATAATAATAATAATAATAATAATAATAATAATAATATTAATATTAATATTAATAAACGGTTTATTAATAGAGTTGCAGCAGGTGGCTGAAAATACACAAACTTACATGTGATTTAGACATAATGATATGAGTCCAATACAGGGCTGTACAGTACATGAATCAGGAGTTGTTTATTATTTTAACAATAGATGGGATGGTGCTGTTCTTATATCAATCAGTGCGGGCTCTTATGGGCTGAATTTTGTTGTAGTGGCGGACTGCGCGAGGTGGGCGGGGGACTGCTGGTGGCAGGAGGTGGCGAATGTATGTATTCACAATAAGAACATCCTAATTTATAAATAAAGCAACACAGAAAAAACAGAAAAATCACACCCAAACCAACCACAAGAAACAAGTGAGCAGCGTCGTCACTCAGGCATGCCAACACAACAAGAGAAGCCGCCTAGGTGGTTCTTGTGCCGTAATCAACCGGAGAAAACTCTTTTAAGGTTGGCTATCCTGGCTAATGAGAACATGAATGGATCACTCAAACTCAGCTGTTTGTATGTGAACGGTGTGTGTGTGTGTGTGTGTGTGTGTGTGAATGAAGGCGTAAGGGACACGCCCACACGTCACCAGCAGATATGGGAGGCCTTGTATACCTTTCATAAGCAGGTAGATTGAATCATTAGTGTCACTGGACCATGGAACACACACCTACACAACACCACCCACTGTGTTTTATGTTCAATTATTTTAGTTTATTTTGTGAGTTGTATTTAGTTTTATTATTGTTATTTTTATTATTATTAGTATTATTAATGATATTGTTGTTATTTGTGTTGTTATTTCAATTTTTATTATTGTTGTTAGGGCAGTACACACACACACATACACACACACACACACACACACACACACACACACACACACAAACACACACACACACACACACACAAACACACACACACACACACACACACACACACACACACACACACACACACACACACACACACACACACACACACACAACTCCGGGTTTATTCATTACACCTTGATCTAAAACACCACCATAATGATGTACCTACAAATATTATAATGAATCGTATTAATATTTCAACAAAGTCAATTCGTTAGTAAAATAATTAGATCATTAACGATGAGAGTGCTTACTGTGCCTCAAGCCGCTTAAATTAATGCTATTATACTCCAGTTTCCCATCTTCTTTTCCCCGTTTTCTTTTAAGGCTTTTTTATTGGCTTTTATTACTTCAGTCTCCCATCTCCTTATTCTCGTTTTCTTTTGCGTCTTTCCCTATGCCTATTATTGATTTTTTTAAATTTGTTTTCAGTGTTTTTGTTCTTCTTCTTCTTCTTCTTCTTCTTCTTCTTCTTCTTCTTCTTCTTCTTCTTCTTCTTCTTCTTCTTCTTCTTCTTCTTCTTTATATAAGTTTATTCTTCATTTGTTCGTGTTAATTGTTTCTGTTTCGTATATTTCAGTTTATTTATTTTCTTAGTTTCTATTTTCGTCCTGCCTATTCCCACTCGCCCTTCTCTCCCTCTCCCTTCTACCACCACTACCAGGGTCGGGAGAGTGGTTGGGTGGATGGGTGAGTGGGTAGGTGGGTGGGAGGGTGGGATAGGTGGTAGGATGGGTGGGTCGAAGGGTGGATAGGTAGGTTGGATGGGTGGGGTGGTAGGGTGGGTGGGGTGGTTGGGTAGGTGGTTGGGTTGGTGGGTTGGATGGGTGGGTGGGGGTGGGTGGGTTGGGTGGGTGGGTGGGTGGGTGGGTAGGTGGGTTGGCTGGTAGGGTGGGTGGGGTGGTTGGTGTTACGAACCCCGCCACCAATTGTCATGATCTACCTACCCAGCACTACGAACCACGCCATCTATTGTCCTGATCTACCTACCCAGCACCACGAGCAACGCCATCTAGGGACGAAACACGAGTATGACTCGTCTTAGTTACCACTCCGGGGTTTCCCTTCTCCATATCCTGGTTGTTGCGTCACTTCCTCCAAGTCTTCTTTGTCAGCTCGAGTTCGAGGAGAGAGCACTACACTCTGGGAAGTGACCACAGGATCACCTATCCTGGAAACCTACGGCACAGTGACTACCTACCGTCTTCTACAATACTCAGCCTTGCTCGTCAGCCATCTCAGCTCCGCACTTAAGTATTTGTAATCTTATATTGTCTCCCCCACGTCCACTTGCTTCAAATTATTGTATGTTGTATAAATATGTATATACTGTTAATGTTTAGGTTAAGTATGGTTAAGGGTAACTTATACTGTAGATAGCTGAATATTTTGTTTAGGAATTTATGGTACTTTATTATACACAACAAAAACTCGCATCCTTTGTCTACCCTTTTATAGTCCGATTGTCTTTGTTTTTTTTTTTTGTTGTTGCCTGTTGGGATCTGGGTAGACTTTTAACTATATTCTAAATCCCAACTCGTAACATGGGTAGGTGGTGGGTTGGTGGGTTGGATAGATTGGATGGTGGGTGGGATGGATGGGTGGATAGGTGGGTTGGGTGGGTGGGTTGGATGGGTGGGTGGGGTGGGTGGGATGGATGGGTGGTGGGTAGGTGGGTTGGGTGGGTGGGAAGAAGAGACCTTACACAGCTGCTGTGGTTCCCCACATTGTGAAGAGAATGTCATTACCGCCACATCTGCCACTCACCCTGGCGACGGCTTAACCACGTTTTTGACTCAAGTGGCCCCCTCTCTCTCTTTCCCTCACTCCTTCTCCCCTCACCCTCCTCCCTGCCCTCTCAGTTCCCCCCCCTCCGCCCTCTCTTCTTTTAACTCTTTTAACTCCGTTTTTCTTGCCTTCATTCCCTTCCCCTTGTTCCTCCATCCCGACGCCATAATTCTCTCTCTCTCTCTCTCTCTCTCTCCTCCTCACAGTATAATATATCAGCTCTACATTACATGACAGATCCAGTTACTCACGATAATACAATTAAATATGATCTCACACACACACACACACACACACACACACACACCTGCTATCGTGTTTTTGGCTATCATAATTACTCTGTTGTAACCTCTTGTTAATGTGATTATTTACCAGGAGTAATTTACATATTGTCTTCATCTGTTTTACCTTCTCTCGTCTCTCTGTTCTTCTTTAATTTCTTTTGTATTTTGTTGTTTTTTAGTTACATGTTTTCTCTCTCTCTCTCTCTCTTTCTCGATAGATGGGCCAGATAAAAATGAGAATTACAGTTTGTTTGACCTGCCTTCTCCTCCTTTCTCTCTTCTCCCATTCTTCTCTCCCTCTTCCTCTTCTTCTTCCACCGTCTCTTTCCTCCTTTTCCATTTTTTCTTCCTTCTTCCAACTCGTTCTCTCTCTTTTCCTTTCTTCATCCCTCTTCCACTCTGTCTCTCCTCCTCCTCCTCTGTCTTTATTTCCTTTCTCTCTATCCTTTCTTCCCTATCCACTAACACCCCTCCACACCCTCTTCCTATAACCCTCTCCACCCTCCACCCCTCTCCACACCCCTCCACACCCCTCTCTACACCCCTCTCCCCTATCCTCCCCTCTCCACACCTCCCACACCCCTCCACCCTCTCTCCCCACACCCCTCTCCCACACCCCTCTCCCACCCCCTCTCCACACCCCTCCCCCCCCTCCACACCCCCTCACCACCACAGTTTACGCAACACAGCCAAACTTAAGTAATATATACACTTTGTAGACAATATTTACACTTTACATGTAGATCACCTCCATCATCCTACATATATATTCACGCTGAGGGCAAGGAAGGCTGCCAGCATCAACCTACACGAGTCTGCCCTTGAATCTTTGGTCCACCGTTTTCTTTACTATTAAATTCGTATTTCTATGTTTTTAAGTAATTTTAAGTACTTTGGGGTTTTATTTTCAGAAAGTATATCTAGGAGGGATTTTTTTTTTTTTTTTTACCTTTTTTATAATGTTTTTAGAGAATAGGTTAGGTTAGGTTAAGTGAATAGAGTGGTTCCTTTTCCGTGTAATGTTCGTTTGGTTTGCATCCAGGGCGCCCCAAGTCGACCTAGTTGTGAATAGGTACAGTCCCCTCACTAGTGCGTTTACAGGGGCTCGTCAGGTTTTTGTGCAGTGTGTTAATCCCGAGTTTGTTTACATTCTATAGAAGAAAACAATATTAAAACAAATATCTCAATATAATGATTTATGGAATGTTTATATGAAGAGCCCCTGTAAACGCACTAGTGAAGGGGCCTGTACCTAGTTTAGGGAAGTGAAGGCTGGTGAATACAGTGCGGTCTATATTGCCTCGCTGTGTATCGACGTTTAGTATGCAGTATACTATATCCGCACCGAGCCTCAAATGGCCAGTTAGGATTATTGGTTCCGTTATCAAGGCTCATGTGGGTGGGTTAGGTAAGATCCTGCTTCAGTCAGGATAATGATGAGTTGTATGACTAGGATTTATCCGGTTATTGTAAGGTTAGGTTAGGTTTGGTCTGGTTAGGTTTGGTTAGTTTAGGTTAGGTTAGATTTGGTTTGGTAGGTTTAGTTTGGTTTGGTTAAGTTAGGTTAGGTTTGGCTATGTTAAACTCGGTTACACTCTGTTTGACGATGTTAATTTAGACTAGGCTAGGGTAGATTATACTTGGTTTGGCTATGTTAGGTCAGGCTCAGGTCATAGACTTCACTTGATCTTTCATAAATAATTGAAGCTCGTAGTCTCTCAGCTCAGCACATGTCAACAGCTACCCCGAGGCACTGCTGTAGAGTACACATAACACCAGGCGAAAATTGAATACAAAATAAAATAGTTTTACCAAAAATTCTATGATATTTTTGAACTTCCTATAAACGTGGCAATGATGATGATGATGATGATGATGATGATGATGATGATGATGACAACAACAACAATCATTACCACACCCCTGTCATAATAACACCAACATATCATCAGGCTCACGTTGCGGCACACACACACACACACACACACACACACACACACACACACACACACACACAGGTGAGCAGCGTCTCTTGGCATACCTAACACTCAGGTAAATATTACATGAGATCTCTCTTGGGTCCACATACTGCTGCTGCCTTGCCTACCTGGTGATGCTTACCTGTGTGTGTGTGTGTGTGTGTGTGTGTGTGTGTGTGTGTGTGTGCGTGTGTGTGTGTTGTACCTTTTTGCCTTACATGTATCCACACTACTATTAAATACAAATGTGAACGAATATAGAGATAAACAAATACACAATTCAAGGTGATAATTACCTGTATGGATAATCAAATAAACAAGTAATCAAGTAGACAGGTAATTAAGAACAAAGATAATCAAACACACACAGATAACAATACATATGTAAATCAAGTATAAATTTCAAGCCAAGACAAAACTAAACAATACACATAGAGGGGAAACAAGTAAACAACAAAAGTAATCAACTACACAGGTAAATCATCACACAGGTAAACCATCACACAGGTAAACCATCACACAGGTAAATCATCACACAGGTAAACCATCACACAGGTAAACCATCACACAGGTAAATCATCACACAGGTAAACCATCACACAGGTAAACCATCACACAGGTAAACCATCACACAGGTAAACCATCACACAGGTAAGGTACACGACCTAACTGTGTGAGTGGTGTTAGTGGCGTCTCGTGCGTGCCAACTGCTTCAATTGGCGAGAGAAACATTCATAGGGACTCACAGTTGTGTCTCGTGCCTGTTAGAGTCCCCTCACATCCTCCTCCTGTACACAGCATAGCTAAGGGCGTCATGTGCTACTCTGTGTGTGTGTGTGTGTGTGTGTGTGTGTGTGTGTGTGTGTGTGTGTGTGTGTGTGATGTTTTATTTACTAATTAGTCGTTGACGTAAATGTTAACCTTAAACATCAATTACCTGTCATTTTTACCTGTCGATTTTTTATAATTAATAATGAGATCATTTACATTTTTTATATCCCCAGGTAAACTATCTACTTAAGGTGTCTTCTTCTTCTTCTTCTTCTTCTTCTTCTTCTTCTTCTTCAAACCACCCATTATCTATGTACGTATGTGTGCATATGTTGAGAACCTACAATTACCGTTCACTAGTTTCCATACATTTTAATTTTACTTCTTTTAATAAACTTACACGATAATGAAAAACTAATGTCTCAAAAAAAGTACAAATGGTATAATTACTAGTTATATGTTTATTGAGTCATTCCTAGTTATTATAGCGGCTTAGGTCGTAAAATTCAACCAGGAGGGAGATTATATTACATTCATTATTTATATTAGTTTTTTATAAGTTTCTATCTAATCTTCTCTTTCACATTTACTATATTATATAAGTTCTGAAAAACAAAACAAATCCCTCTGTTATATTGTCCCCAGAAAAAAAAATTTACTTTGCCAGAAATATTCAAATTATTTTGCAGAAATCGTCGAGTGTTATATCACAGCTGTTTGACTTTAGAAATGGAATCTTATTTTCTGGTGCGTGAAGAGAGAGAGAGAACTCCGGGAGGTAAACATCAAAGATCTTCACTACTTCAGAGCTCAAGTGATTTTCAAGGGGGATCATGAAGGAAATAAGAAATTCATTTATAGAACGAGAGGAGACATAACACACGATTAATGAAACAGTATAGAATAGGTAAATAGAATAATGAATAACATGTAAGAATAAATGAAAAAAATGGAATTATATAAATGAATAAACGAATAAATGATCAATAGGAACAGGATTAATTATATAAATAATCAATAAATCAAGAACCATAGACCAGTACTAGGTGGGAGGGAGGTTAGGTTAGGTTAGGTTAGGTTATGTTAGGTTATGTTATGTTATGATTTAGGTGAGATTAGGTTAGGTTAGGTTAGATTAGGTTAGGTTAGGTTAGATTAGGTTAGGTTAGGTTAGGTTAGGTTATGTTATGTTATGATTTAGGTGAGATTAGGTTAGGTTAGGTTAGGTTAGGTTAGGTTAGGTTAGGTTAGTTTAGAGTTAGGGTGTTTAATCATCAGGTGAAAAATATTGGCTTGCTTAATCTTCTGTAAGTTATCTGAATATACATTTGTTATATATATATTTTTATCACTGGTGGCTACGTACAGTACATGGCTTTATCACTGGTGGCTTTCACGTACATGGTTTTATCACTGGTGGCTTTCGCGGCGGTTTATCACTGGGCTGCGTACATGGCTTTATCACTGGTGGCTTTCACGTACATGGCTTTATCACTGGTGGCTTTCACGTACATGGCTTTATCACTGGTGGCTTTCACGTACATGGCTTTATCATTGGTGGCTTTCACGTACATGGCTTTATCACTGGTGGCTTTCACGTACATGACTTTATCACTGGTGGCTTTCACGTACATGGCTTTATCACTGGTGGCTTTCACGTACATGGCTTTATCACTGGTGGCTTTCACGTACATGGCTGTATCATTGGTGGCTTTCACGTACATGGCTTATATGTACATGGCTTGACGTTCATGCCTTACAGAAGTCACTGTACGTCTCCCGGTGTCTCAAGACCGAAGCGTTAATTCAAGGAGGAGAGGTTGACGGAAGTATCACTTGAGGAGAGGAAGAACAATGAAGCCAGCATCAAGGAGGAGGAGGAGAGGAAGAAGGAGGATCACTTGAGAAGGGTAGGAAGAGGAGAAGGAGGAGGAGGAGGAGGAGGAGGAGGAGAGGAAGAAGGAAAGGTATCACTTGAGAAGGGTAGGAACAATAGTAACCCGCGAGTTAAAGGAATGTAATTAATACCCACAGGAGGAACCCGAGTATTGTCTTATAGAAGGGTGAAGGGAAGACTCTTGTTGATGCTGTCTTGTACTGATTGGCTGTGTGTGTGTGTGTGGGTTTCTGTGTGTGTGTATGTTTCTGTGTGTATGTTTCTGTGTGTGTGTCTGTGTGTGTGTGTGTCGGGGTAGGAGAGGGTGTTGAGTTGTCCCACTGACTGACTGACCTCACAGCGAACGAAGGAAACAGGAGAGGTGATAAATATTGGGTCTGGTAGAAGGGGATTAGGACGTAAAGAACAGGGGAAGGAAGAAAACACCAACACATGAGAAGTAGGAGAAGAGAGAGAGAAGGAGAGAGAGGGGAGGGTTGAAGCAATAAATTTGAACACAGAGAAAGTAACAGAGAGAGGAATAAGAAGGAGAGGGTGGAGGAGGAAGAGAGTAGAGGAGGAGAAGGAGGAAGGGGGAGACAGTAAAGAAGGTTATGAAGAAAAAGAAGAGAAGAATAAAGAGGAACAGGAGAAGGAAGAAAAGAATGAGGACGAGGAAAAGGAGTAGGGACAGAAGGAAAGAGGAGGAAGAAAAAGAGGAATAAAAGAATAAGGAAAACAAGGAAGGAAATGAGGATAAGAGATGGAAGGAAAGGAGGAGTAA
>NW_024741731.1:785000-790000 GCF_018991925.1 Homarus americanus | reverse complement strand
GTAATTGAAATCCTTCCAAGAATTACTTCTAAAGTAAGACCCTTGGGTGAGAGGCAGCGGGGGAAGGGGGGTGAGTGAGAGAGAAAGAAAGAGAGTAGAGAGAAATAGTAGGGTATATATATATATATATATATATATATATATATATATATATATATATATATATATATATATATATATGTATATATATAACGGAGAGCGAGAGGTAGGTAAGGTTAGCGTTAGAATATAAGAGAGAAATAGAGAAAGTGTGAAGAAAAAAATATAAACATGCACTTTCACACACACAGTAATAGGTATTTACAATGAAGGAAAGTGGGTCCCATAGGCATGACTGCCCATTAGGGACAGTGTGGATACAGCACACTGTATACTAAGCCTTCAGTACACAAGGAGGCAGCATGGCCAGTACTGTACTCGACCGCCTTCACTTCCCCAAGTTGTAACGTTAGGTCCCCATTAACAGCTGGGTGAACTGGGAGTGCCCGGGAATCGAACCACCGACGACTGGAACAGGAGGCGAGCGCTGTATCCACTCGAACGCCACGCTCCACGTATTTGCATTCAGAAATGCTAAAAAAAAAACCCAACTTCGTACGGCCGCCAGGACTTTACAGCTGTCATAAAGGGTGGGTGAGGTTGGACGGCTGGGAGGCCCCCAATCATTGTCAATCGTCCCAAACTATCGTACAGAACTGTGGTTAGGAAGTCGTAACAACAGGAAAAAAGGAAATAGCCATAACAAATACTTATTCCTTAAGACGAGCAGAAGTGCCTGTAACATTAATGTGAAGGTCATAATATGTTTTTTTAAGCTAAAGTTTCAAGAGCAAGAAAGAGGTTTTAAGAAAATCTCTCTCTCTCTCTCTCTCTCTCTCTCTCTCTCTCTCTCTCTCTCTCTCTCTCTCTCAGACAACACTATCAAAAACTCCGCCAAACAACCAATACATTTAAAATCGCTCCTCCACTCTCCTCCACTTTCTCCTCTCCTCCACTCTCCTCCACTCTCTCCACTCTCACTCACTTTCTTTTCACGTTCCACTAAAAGTATTTGTATATACTTTTCCTCTGTCGTGAGACGAGAAGAGTACACATAACATCAGGGGAGGAGGGTAGGGGAGGTGGGAAGGGGATGTGAGGGGGGGAAGGAGAAGGGGGGTAGGAAGGAAGAACGAGTGAGGAGGAGAATGAAAGAGGAGGGGGGGGGTCTTGGAGGAGTAGGTAGGGGGGTGGTGGAAAGTTGAAGGAACAGAAGAGGTATGATAAGGATTAGGAGGAAGGGGAGGTCAAGGAAGAAGGAGAAGGATAGTGACAGAGGTAGAGAGGTAAGGAGGTAGGGAGGGAAGAAAGAAAGAAAGGAAGGAAGGAAGGAGGGAGAATATCAGCTGAAAGGTAGTGAGAGAGGTAGGTTAGATAAGTAAGTGAGGAAGCAAGCAAGGAAGGAAGGAAGGATATCTGGAGAAGCGAGATTCCGAATTGCATATAAAATGTATACTGTAAACGCTGGCTTTTTCAATCATTGGCCGTGTTGTGTATTTTGGACGCTTGAGTGATATCGAGGTTTACTCCAGGGTTCAGGAGCCTCTTTACGGATTATGGAACTATACTCGATATATTTCTCCCCGATAGTGTATCAGAAAAAATAAATAAATTGCTATAAGCGTTTTAACGATATCAGTCGCCATAAGTTGTTGAGGAGTGGGAGGGAATTACAGACACACACACACACACACACATGCACTCACATACACACATGCACATACACGCACATAGACGTACACATATGCATATCCACACACACACACACACACAAAAATCCATATAATCTTTCTTTCCCACACGATTTAGTCTCTCTTTCTCTCTCTCTCTCTCTCTCTCTCTCTCTCTCGTAACTATGGTATCCAAGATTTTAAACCTAGAAACGGTGCTGACAATCCTTGAATTTGTTTTATGTTTAACCTTAGGGGTCAAAGGTCAAGCTCACAGGATTGGTAAGCCATGGTTGGGCAATTGGACATCTCGCTTAGGTTGTGATGGAGGTGCTCAGAGGAGGGTTTGTTATAGGTCCATTTACAGGTCAACTTAGAGAATAGGAATGACATGGGAGGTTGTTTATCATTTTGGGGGGTTTGATGGTTGTTTTTTTTTATTGTTGTTTTTGTTTGTTGTTGTTGTTTTGTTTTATGTTTTTTTTTACGGATTTTAGTTTTGTTTTTGCTATTGTTTTTGTTTTTTTGTTTATGTTTATGTTCTTGTTTTTTTGGTTTTGTTTTTGTTATTGTTTTTGTTTTTTGTTTTTGTTTATGTTTATGTTCCTGTTTTTTGGTTTTGTTTTTGTTATTGTTTTTGTTTTTTGTTTATGTTCATGTTTTTGGTTTTGTTTTTGCTGTTGTTTTTTATTCATTTTTTATTGTTTTTGTTTGTTTATGTTCCTGTTTTTTGGTTTTGTTTTTGTTATTGCTTTTGTTTTTGTTTTTGTTTATGCTTGTGTTCCTGCTTTTTGGTTTTGTTTTTGTTATTGTTTTTGCTTTTTGTTTATGTCTGTTTTTGGTTTTTGTTTTGCTGTTGTTTTTATTCATTTTTATTGTTTTGTTTTACACCTTTGAAAAAACGATGAGTTGACTTTGCTATAAACATGGTCATTGTTTTTCACGAGAATTAGTCATTGTATTGAAAAGGTTATTGAGGAAACTTAGGGAAATTAAGTCATTGTACCTAGGGATTAAGTTATTGTACTCGAGGGGCTGAATCACTGTACTCAAGGGTTAAAATCATTGTACTCAAGAGGTTAAATCACTGTACTCAAGGTTAAATCACTGTACTCAGGGGATTAAGTTATTGTACTCGAGGGGTTGAATCATTGTACTCAAGGGGTTAAAATCATTGTACTCAAGGGGTTAAATCACTGTACTCAAGGGGTTAAAATCATTGTACTCAAGCAAGGGGTTAAAATCATTGTACTCAAGGGGTTAAATCACTATACTCAAGGGGTTTAAATCACTGTACTCAAGGGGTTAAATCACTGTACTCAAGGGGTTAAATCACTGTACTCAAGGGATTAAATCACTGTACTCAAGGGATTAAATCACCTTTAATGGAATCAAGATATCTTATTCATTGGGCCAACTCATTAACTGCAGGGGAGTTGGATTCGTACTCAAGGGGGGGGGGTGAAATCTCAAGGCTAAAGTGGAAGGGGAAAAGGAAAGGAAAAGTTGTAAGGGTAGATGGAAGGAATGAGAAAGGTGTAAGAGAAGGATAAATGATAACTATGAAAACTATCTAAAGATCGGGCAAAAATCTCTGTCTCCGGAAAGGCTAAGCAAAAAAAAAAATCTTTGTGAGAATTTTTTTCTGAAAGTGAAAGAGAGTGAGAGAGAGAAATGGAGAGAAACAGAATGAGAACAATTAACGAAAGACATACAGACAGACCGAGTAAGATTTTAAGAGAGATAGAAAAACGGAAAGAAAGAGCATGAGAAACAGAAAGACAGATAAATGCAAACATAAAGGAGAAATTTATAATATTTCAGTGGATCAAAAAAATTAGTAAAATGACAGATAATTCGCTTTTTTCTTAATGAATATTATGGAACAACAAATTCTCGCTGGGTAAGAGTGAATCGCTAGTCTACAAAAGCGACTTGAGATAATACTCTGTCACCCTCTGATGCCGCCTTGTCCCGCCGCCGAAGTCTTAAAAAAAAATGCAAAAAAAAAAAATTGGACGGAGAAGCCCAACTGATTTGCATATTGCGACGAGCGCGTGTGTGGATCCCTATTGTGTCGGGGTGTGGCTCTGGGGAAGGGTGTGAGATGGAGGGGGTGTGATAAGGTGTGATTATGGGAAGGAAGGATGTGGTGAGGGTGAGTATGGGAAAGAAGAATGTGGTGAGAGTGAGTACGGAAAGGAAGGATGTGGCTGTGAGGAAGGGTGTGGTAGTGGTGGTGAGAGTGAGTATGGAAAGGAGGGGTGTGGCTGTGAGAAAGGATGTGGTGGTGGTGGTGGTGAGGGTGAGTGTGAGAAGAAGGAGGAAGGGGTGGTGGGATTGCTGGATGTCGTAGGCTCGCTGGAGTGTGGGGGAAATTGAAAGTGTGACATGATTGGATGTGGCTCGCCTGGGTGTGGCTGGGGTGTAGGAAGGCCTGGTGGTCCACAATGTATCAGTAGAGAGGTCGCCGGCCTCCCTACCACTCCACCACCAGGCTGGCCTCCACCTCTCCTCTATTATAAAGAAGGACACAGGTGTCTCTCTCCCTCCCTCTCCTATCTCGGGAAGGGCGTAGGTGTTCTAGATGTCCTTGGGTAGGTGTTCTGATCCAAGGGGCAGGGGAGGGGGCAGGAGGGGAAGGGAGGTATCTAGCCCAAGGGACGTGTGCTGACTCTGGTTAGGTCTCATCCCAGAGGAGGTCCACTGGCCCTTGGGGAAACTAGCGACCCCTGAGAAATTGTTTTGAGGTGTGGGGTGGGTGGGGTGGGGTGGGGTGGGGGTGGGGTGGGGTGGGGTGGGGTGGGGTGGGGTGGGGTGGGGTGGGGTGGGGTGGTGGGAGGGTTTTTTTTGGGAATATTGTTAATCTTGAAGAAGCCAAGTGACACCGGTGGAGGCCCTCTGGTCGCCTGAGGATCCTGTTAACGGTGCTGACTCCGAAGAAAACCTGATCCTACACAAATATCTTGGGATTTTCCACTTTATTTTCTTCCTCTTCAGCCTCCCCGCTCTTCTTCTTCTTCTTCTTTTCTTCTTCTTATTCTCGTTCGTCTTCTCGTTGTTGTTCTCTTCTTCTTAAGGGTACTCGTTGCTTCTCGTGAATGAAAGGCATCAGAATTTTTTTTTCCACCTTTGTTAAGTTTCGGTCGAAGATATACAGTAGTGTGTTGTATTTGTTGTTGTTGTTTGTTGTTGTTGTTTGTTGTTGTTGTTTGTTGTTGTGGTTATTGTTGCCACTGGTGTTGATAGAGAGATAGATAGATAGATAGATAGATAGATAGATAGTAAAAT
>NW_024741731.1:775000-777500 GCF_018991925.1 Homarus americanus | reverse complement strand
ATTAAAAAAAATCAAAATCTTTCATAATATCTAAGTCAAGTCCTCTCATAAGGGCACCACGTCGTAAAAAAAAATCAAGCGTCCAAAAAAAAAAAAAAATTCAATATCAGAGAGTCAGACTTGTAAATAAACCTAGACTTACCTTCACTCAAGAGGCCATTGTAGGTGGGCCCCGCACTCCTGTCGTCCTGTTATGGGTAAGAGAAGGGATACAGATGGAGAATATGGAGGTATATGTATAGAAATAACATTAAAAACACTAAATATTTACTTTAGATTCATTTGGTAGACATGCACACATATACATACATATACATATACATACATACATACGTACACACATACATACATACATACATACATACAGACATATAATACACACACACACACATACACACACCAACAAACAATATAAACACCCAACAAACACAACACAAACAGCTAACAAACAGACAAGATGAGGCATTGTTTATATCCCTTGTCACGGAGACAGACAGACAGACATACACGGTGTTGGTAAAGTGTCGTCCTGGGTGGTTTTAGGGGAGGGATAATAACTCAACATGATGGGACCTATATTCTTTCCTCTGATGTTCCTTACTAAAAGCTGCCATAAACCTCTTGCTTACCTTGTGTGTGTGTGTGTGCGTGTGTGTGTGTGTGTGTGTGTGTGTGTGTGTGTGTGTGTGTGTGTGTGTGTGTGTGTGTGTGTGTGTGTGTATAAAATAGTAATATCCTCAATAAGTTCTTCAGATTACCATTATATTATTGCATCTCTCCCAGTCCCCTCTCTCCCCCTCTTCATGCTGGCAATATATAGCATTGTGATAGAACCAGCTGTGATGGTGTCAGGAATAGTGTCAGGATGGTGTCAGGAATGGTGTCAGGGATGGTGTCAGAGATAGTATTAGGGATAGTGTCATGAATGGTGTCAGGGTGGTGTCACGTATGGAGGTCAGGGGTTTTATCAGAAATGGTGTCAGGGTTTTGGGGATTGTGTCAAGGATAGTATCAGGAATAGTGCCAGGTATAGTGCCAAGAATAGTGTCAAGGATAGTGCCAATAATAGTGTCAAGGCATCATAAACAGCAACTCTAACAAGGGGTCAATCATTCAATCAAGTATATATATATAGAACTCACTCTCTCTCTCTCTCTCCTTCATTACTGAGAGCCGTTCATTACCTCCCTGGCTCACACCTTCCTCCTAAGGTGAAACTATATTGGATCAAGACACACAAAAACACTACAAAATCTACCTACCTACCTACCCACTCCAACCCACCCACCACCCAATCCACCCACCAACCCACCACCCACCATCCACCCACCCACCCACCCATCCACCCACCCACCCACCCACCCACCACCCACCACCCACCCATCCACCACCCACCCACCACTCCACTCACCCACCACCCACCACTCACCACCCACCTGCACTCCACTCACCTACTCACCTACCTACCTACTCACTCCACCAACCCACTTACCTACCTACTCTACCTACTTTTTTCTTATTCTTTACTTGATTCATATAACTTGTCTTTAACATAGTGAAGGCAGAATATGATTACTTTTTTTTATTCACTAACTCCCGCCGTCTACTAGCCACCATCATTAATAGTCTGTCTGGTCATACTAGCTAATACACTCTGCTGGGACTATGACATTTATACCATTACAAAAAACATGTCTTGAAACAGGTCGATATCCACACACACACACATACACGTACACATCTCTACACACACACACACCCTCCCATACACACATACACACACCACACCCCCCCCCCATCCAACCCCACCACACTCCACCACACACCCACCTCCACCTACCACACCACCACCACACTTCCCACACACTGTATCCTGTTACCACACAATATACTGGACGTAAGAAGACCCTTATGAATGAGGTATGATCGACCTTTAGTTCTCAACCCACAGCTTCGTTCACTAGTCAGTATATCTCTCACTCGCTGACTCAACCTTGGTTAGTTTTTAAAATGGGTTGGTATGTTTATTTAAGTTTGGGAAAGGTTAAACAAAGGTAGTGTGTGTGTGTGTGTGTGTGTGTGTGTGTGTGTGTGTGTGTAGGTTGGGTTAGGTTAGGTTTGGTTAGGTTAGGTGGGGTTGGGTACAATATGACTGATAAACTTTGGGACTTTATATATGAGTTAAATTCTTCTTCTTCTTCCACACACACACACACACACACACACACACACACACACACACACCCTCAAATTTCCTCATTGTTAAACCAAACCATCAATTTCGTCCCCACAAGACTTTCATTATCGTCAAAAGATAAAAGAAAAAAAACAATAATAAAAAAAAATTCCACTGACCAACTGGGAGAACATTTTCCACTAGTTCCAATATTCTGTCGCCTGTCCTCCGTCCTTACTCAGATATTTCCCATTTTCTATGTAAATTATTCAACGGGTGGCTTAGATAAAGTGGCTGGTGCAGTTTATTGCGTCTGGAAATCAA
>NW_024741731.1:740000-772500 GCF_018991925.1 Homarus americanus | reverse complement strand
CCTATTTCTTCTTCTTGTACCTCCATCATTCTCTCGTTCATGTCCACTGCCTTCCCTTACACCAGCCGTGGTTCATGATGAGGCAGCTGTTCCTCTCTGTGCACCACCTGTTGGTCACGGAGAGGCAGTCGGTATGTGTGCACCATCTGTTGGTCGGGGGAAAGGGTGATTAGCTGCTACTGTAAGTTATGCACCATCTGGCAGTGTGAACCATCTGGCAGTGTGAACCATCTGGCAGTGTGAACCATCTGGCAGTGTGCACCAGCTGACAGTGTGCACCAGCTGACAGTGTGCACCAGCTGGCAGTGTGCACCATATGGCAGTGTGCACCAGCTAGCATTGTGCACCATCTGGCAGTGTGCACCAGCTGTGGAGGCGGCACAAGGAGATGGCCAAGACATGTCGGCCGGCGTCAGCTGGTCCTGCCCCGCCCCCCATTATCCTGACCCAGCTGTTGCCCTCTGTTGCTCTTCTTGTTCTCGCTCCTGTTGCTCCTTCTGTTGCTGCTGTTGCTATGTCTACTGTTTCTGATAGTGGTGGTTATAATTGTGGTAGCTTTGGTGGTTATAATTGTGGTAGTTTTGGTGGTTATAATTGTGGTAGTTGTGGTGGTTATAATTGTGGTAGCTTTGGTGGTTATAATTGTGGTAGTTTTGGTAATGGTGGTGGTAATGGTGTTAATTGTAGTAGAGGTATTGGTATTGTAGTAGTGATGGTAGTGATTTTAATGGTGGTAGTGGTGATAGTGGTGGTGTTAGAGGTAGTAGTAGTGGTAATGATGATGGTAGTATTTAATAACATAACAAAAGAAAACATTTAATAAACTAATAAAAAGGTATTTAAGAAACTAAAATACACGTTTAATAAAGAACACTTTAACGAACCGATGACGAAAACTTTTATCATCCCCCCCAAAAAAAACTTCCATGGACGAACAGATTACAAAACTTTTCGTCACTGCATTTAAAAATTCATCAAAACTCCATTTATTTTATGAAACGTCTCGGGTCTTGAATTTCACGCCAAATCTTCCCGTTTTCTTCTATAGGTTAAAGGCGGAGTGTGTGTGGACTGTGGTGGACTGGAGGTCACGTATTTGAGATTTACATAATATTAAATAATTATAGAATGATAACTTCCAAACGAATTCACAACAAAACACACAATTTATGACTGAAAATAATGATGTAAATTAAAATAAATTGTAAACATTAATCGGTGATGGCGGTGAATGAGGCGGGCGTCGGGTTTTTACCTTAGGGGTAGATGATACGTTAATAATATATAGATAAACGTTGGACAAGATAACGTAAATTAAACATTTAATAAGATAACAGTAATAACTGTTGAATAAGATAACGTGTCAGGTAGGCTAATGAGACCACAGGTTATTTTTTTGTCCTTTCTGAGACGATTATTTAAAAACATTAAATTTTGTATTGCGAATGTTTATTTTTTTGTGATGTATGAGATGTTTTGTGAGTTAGTTTATCTCTTCTTCTCTTAATTCTCCTTCTTCTTCCTGCTCCTTTTCCTTCTACTCCTCTCCTTCTTAACCACCTCTTTCTCATTCTCCTACTTTTCCATTTTCTTCCCCTTCCTCTTCTCCCTCCTCCTCCTCTTCTACCTTTTCTTCATCTACCTCCTCTTCCTCTTCCTTCTCTTCCTCTTTCTTTTCTTCCTTCTCATCTTACTCATTCCCTTCCCTCTCCTCCTCCTCCTCCTCCTCCTCCTCCTTCAGTAGCAACATCAATTTCCTGAGGGCTAGGAGTCCGGCTCCCTTGAGGGTAAGTTATTACACTCCGGGTGTGAGGAGGAGAAATAGAAGAAAGTGGAGGGAAAAAGGGAGAAAAGGGATGATGAAGAGGAGGAGGAGGAACTGGAGAAAGAAGAAGTGGAAAGGGAGGAGGAGGAGGAGGAGAAGTAAGATGAGGAAAAAGAGGAGAAGGAAAAGAGAAGGAGAGGAGGAGGAGGAAAGAGGGTAAATTGACTGTCGGAACACCTTGTACTGCTAAACAATAATACTGTATATAAACAGTGGTTCGTCTTCCCTCAATACTGGCTGCTAGATCACTGAAACTAGGGGTATGGCTCTCTCTCTCTCTCTCTCTCTCTCTCTCTCTCTCTCTCTCTCTCTCTCTCTCTCTCTCTCTCTCTCTCTCTCTCTCTCTTCTGGCCCCCAAGACAAATTACATGTTACATCCAGTAGTGAAAAGGTTAAGGATCACATGAAGATCAGGACCCCCAATTTATTTCACTTTAAAATTATTCATCTTAACCTAACCTAACCTAACCTAACCTAACCTAACCTAACCTAACCTAACCTAAGCTAACTTAACCTAACCTAACCTAACCTAACCTAACCTAACCTAACCTAACCTAACCTAACCTAACCATCCCTAATATAACATTTCAGATTAAATTTCCACTCTGATTCGTTAATATATACAGTAAGATTTATATTCAACTACATCATATACATTAATATATCATCTTTACAGCTGTCAATATAGATATCTTTTCAATTTCTACTCATTTCATCCGAAAAAAAAACAAATCTTTATAAAAATGTCGAAACTTGTGAGGAAAGAAAATTGTTTTAATAAGAAAAATGTTCAAAATCATTACGGGAGAGACGAGTCATTTGGCCAGGCGGGGTGAGTCCTAGCCCGAGCTGGTGAGGGGAGAGGGAGGGAGAGGGAAGGATGAGAGGGAGTGGAGAGGAGTGGGGAAGGATGAGACGGGGTAGTAAAGGATGAGGAAGAAGGAGACAGAGAAGGAGATACAAGGAAAGGGAGAAAAGAGGATGAGAATTAGAAGGAAGAAGAAGGAGAGAGAGAAAGAAATGGGAAGAGGGGGAACAGGGAAGGAGGAAGGAATTGGAATAGGGGGGAGGTAGAGTAGGAGAAGGAGGAGAATAATGCAAAGGAAGAGGGAAAAGCGGTGTGGGAAGTGGGGGGAGGGGAAGGGGGAGGTGGAGGGGGAGAGTACGGAAGGGAAATGGAGGGTAGGGAGGAGGGAGAGGAGTGGGAGGAAGGGGAGTGGAGGGAAGGGGAGGGGAGGGGTGAGTTGTGCCTAGACTGATGGGTAATTTAGATAAGACAAGGGGAGGCAGTGGTGTGGTGGCGATGGGTCCAGATAACGCACACCTGTTTAATAGAAATGGGTGGCGGGCGGCAGGTATGGCAGGCGTGGGAGAGGGAAGGAGAGACAGGCGACACATATATTACACATGTTAGCGAATGTCATGGGAGATACGTAAGTGTGGGTGGGTGGGGGTGGATGGTGGGTGTGGGTGGGGTGTGGGTGTGGGTGTGGGTAGTGAGAGAACAGATAACTATTTTTTTTTTAATCTCGGTTTGTTTACGTTCGTGGAGCGTGTTGGATCTCAGTCCCTGTGAGTTTTTTTTCCCTTGATCATGGTGGACCTTCATGCCACTGAAATTAACGTGTGTGTCGTCCCTCTTAAAGCTCCTACACGACTTTTTTCCTTATAAATGATTAAATGTGCGACTTTCTTTCTTTCTTTCTTTCTTTTTTCTTTCTTTCTTTCTTTCTTTCTTTCTTTCTTTCTTATATAGTTAAATGTCCAATAATTTTCCTCATTCCTTGTAAAATGTAAGACTTTCTTCCATTATAATTTTAACAGTGAGGAAATGGAAATTATTTTGTTTGGGAATAAAATACTCACACACACACACACACACACATACACACACACACTATACCCATACTTGTCTGTGTTTATGTACGTCTCTGTTGGTATTTGTGTGTATGTGTGTGTGTTTATGTATGTGTGTGTGTTTATGTATGTGTGTGTGTTTATGTATGTGTGTTTGTGTTTAAGTATTTATAATAACAATAATAATGAAAAGAATCAGTCAAATCACCGTACAAGTTGACAATTAGTTTAACATATATATATAAACAATAAAGGTATATAGTTTACCACGTGTGTAGACAACTCAGGTATACAATGCAGGTATACAGTTTCCAATGTGTCGGGTAAACATTGAGGAAATTCGACCAAAGATTCCCGATAAAACCTTCAGTTGTGTTATTTCCAGTCGGGTCCCTGGCTTAGGCTTGGTCAATGGTCAGTGGAAGTTTATATAGGGGAATAAAAGTGAAAATTTATAGTTCAACCACCATCACCACTACTACTACTACTACCACCACCACCACCACTATCATCACCGCTACTACCACAACCACCCACTACCACCACCACTACCATTAAAACAGCCACCACCACTACTACCACTACTACTACCACCACTACTACCACCGCTTCCTGACACCCTTCACTCTCGCTGTAGTTGACGACACGACCGAAGGAGGGGAGTTAAAGCTCTCCTGTGAGGCATCATCAACGACAGGGAGGAAGGGTTGTGAGAGAAGGAGGAGGGGGTGAGAGAAGGAGGAGGAGGAGGGGAGGAAGAAGAGGAGATTGAAATTGATGACTTCCTCGGCGTCATCAACGATAGGGAGAGGAGGGAGGTGGATGAGGAGAAGGAAGAAGAAGAGGAATAGGAAGAAGAAGAAGAATAGGAAGAGGAGGAAGACGTGGAGGTTGAAATTGATGACCTCCTCGTCAACATCTCTCTATCTCCCTGTCAGCTAGTTGTCAGTTGTCTGTCTCCCGGGTTGGTGACGACAGGAACTGATAGCTAAGACACCTTAGACGGTATCTCAAAGGTCTCACTGACAGTTCCTCGTAGTCCGTCTCTCTCCCGTCTACTGTCTCACACTTGCAGACAGGCGTTGCTGATAACTTCGACCATATCTCAATCTCCTTTAATATTCTCTTGTCTCTCTCTATCTGTCTCTCATTTCTTACTGTCTCTCATAAACAAATAGATGTCACCTGTTCATTACGTATACACACCTTCACCATGGTACTTGATCACGGACGTCTTTACCTCTCCATGGTACTTGATCACGGACGTCTTTACCTCTTCATGGTACTTGATCACAGACGTGTTTACCTCTTCATGGTATGATCACGGTTTATCTCTACCTCTCCATGGTACTTGATCTGCGGACGTCTCCTGCCTCTCCATGGTACTTGATCACGGACATCTCTACCTCTCCATGGTGCTTGATCACGGAGGCTCCATGGTGCTTGATCACGGACATCTACCTCTCCATAATTGCTTGATCACGGACGTCTTTACCTCTCCATGGTACTTGATCACGAACGTCTTTACCTCTCCATGGTACTTGATCACGGACGTCTTTACCTCTTCATAGTACTTGATCACGGACGTCTTTACCTCTCCATGGTACTGATCACGGACATCTCTACCTCTCCATGGTATGATCACCGGACGTCTCTACCTCTCATGGTATAGTCACGGACATCTCTACCTCTCCATGGTACTTGATCACGGACGTCTTTACCTCTCCATGGTACGTGATAAATATATTATTTATGGAGTCATTAGTCGCAGTATATCGTTAATGGGATAATGTGACGCTTAATGCTTACGTAATTAGGAGATATTTCTCTTAATTATAGGAGCGTGTATGTATGAATGTATGTATGTAAATGAGTATATGTGTGTGTGTGTGTGTGTGTGTGTGTGTGTGTGTGTGTGTACGTATGTGTAGTACCAAATAAACATCCATCAAACATATCAGTAAAGGCGTAACCAAACATAATACAAAACACAAAACTCTCATATCAAGACGAAGGACAAAAACACCAACACGAGGCGAGCAGCAAACCTTCCAGACACAATCAGAATATCAAAGCCTTACACACAGTACTCCCAAATGGCCACCAAGATCAAGGAGGGGGAAATATATCAAAGTCTTGGAGGGGGAGAGAGAAGGAGTGGGCGAGGGGCGAACAAGGTCATCGATACGAGATCAAAACTAACAAGGTGGCTCAGGGTCAGCTCGGGTCAAAGGGATCCAACACTACGTATAAATCAGGGATGGTGTATGTGAGGCGTGGCAACTACCATCCAGCCAGCCAGTCAGAAGGGAGTTTCTCTCTCTCTCTCTCTCTCTCTCTCTCTCTCTCTCTCTCTCTCTCTCTCTCTCTCTCTCTCTCTCTCTCTCTCTCATTTCCTTCCCACTTTCCCTACATCCCTCCCCATCTCCCTCTTATCTCATCCCTCTCCCTCCCCTCCTACCCCCTCCCTCCTCCTACCCCCTCCCACTCCCTCTACCCTCCCTCTTCTTCCCTCCTTCAGGTACAGTAAGGAGTGACAGTAACATGTCTTCTCCTTCGTTCGGTCATAAATGTTTGATGTAGGTGTCTCTGGGGCCCGGAGCGTCACCTTAAATAAGTGGAGGCGGGGATAGGACTTATTAGCATAGCCGAGAGCCGTGAGCCGGAGGTGGGAGAGAAGGTGAGGAGGTGGGAGGGGGAGATGGGAAGAAAGGGAGGGGAGGGGAGTTAGGTGGTGGGAAGGTAGGGGATGAGGTGAGGAGGTGGGATGGGAGGTTAATTTATTCACCTGGGTTAATTTATTCACCTGTTGTTTATCTTCCACGTGATGAAAATAAATATTCAGGTAAACGAAGAAAAATATATTAAAAATAGTGTAGAAATATGGCTAAAAAAAACAATGAAAGGAAAAACAAATGAGAAACGAGTATTGACATAAACAAACACGAAAGTTATAAACAATATTAATAAAGAGTATTACACTAATTAAACAAACATAAACATACGTGTAAATAAAATACTGATAATTAGTGTAATAGTTAATTTGATTGTTAATAAAAACCAACTGTGAACTGACGATAATAATAATAATAATGATAATGATAATAATAATAATATAATAATAATAATAATAATAATAATAATAATAATAACAGAGAGAGAGAATAAAGACGCCAGCCGTGACGTCATACGGAGAGCCCCCACTTTCTTAAAACGGCTCGGCTGTTACTGTTCAATTATGTATTAAGGCTGAGTCTATTCCCTTGTTGTTGAACGTCTGACACCTTCCTCCTGGCTAGAGGGGAGAGGGGGAAGGGTGAGAGGACGGGGGAAGGAGGGTGAGAAGATTGGGGGAGGAGGTGAGGTGAAGGGGTGGGGTGGGAGGTGGAGCAGGAGGTTGTGAGGTTGGATTGGTGAACGAGGTTAGCGAAAAATTGGAGCCTCAGAGGGCCAAGTGCCAAGGAGCCTCAGAGGGTCAAGTGCCAAGGAGCCTCAGAGGGTCAAGTGCCAAGGAGCCTCAGTGGGTCAAGTGCCAAGAAGCCTCAGATGCTCAGGTTGCCAAGGTTCCTCAGAGGTTCAGGTGCCAAGTTTCCTCAGAGGGTCAGGTGCCAAGGTTCAAGTGCCAAGGAGCCTCAGAGGGTCAGGTACCAAGGAGCCTCAGGTCTGGTGACAATGTGCCCCAGAGGGTTAGGTGCCAAGGAGCCTCATAGGGTCAGGTGCCAAAGATCAGATGCTGCCCATGGATCACCGTCGCTTGGGGTTAAAGGTCAAGTCTTTAATAGTGGGAGAAATTTATCCTGGTCTGTGAAGGTCAGAGGTCAAGTTAAATTGGCTAAAGATCAGAGGTCACGTGTCAGGTGTTGCCGGGATCGTCGGTGCTTTAAGGTCAACAGTTAAGAGTTCAGGAGGTCACACGTGGCCCCAAAAGGTGACCAAAATAACTCGATGACACAGTTCAGGTATTGAGTGGTGCCAGTAAAACTCGCTGTAATTGGAGGTCGAAGGTCAACTTTTCCATGATGCCAAATGTGTCCCCCGGTCTGGAGAGTGCCATACCTCAGTGCCACCGGCAGTAAGATAGAGGACAAAGTGCTTTTGCTCGTGTTTTACGTGGCACTCTTGATGACGGAAGTGTCAGGCAGTGACTTAGCTGGGCACTGCCGTCGGGGCGATGGGATTTAGAGCTCAATTTCCTCTTTGATTGCTGGTGACTGAGCAAGCCATTATTTAACTTCTTTAGGGGACAGCCAGAGAGGTCACGTCATGGTGGTGAGGCAACTGCTTGTACCCTGTATTTTCTGTGTGTGTGTGTGTGTGTGTGTGTGTGTGTGTGTGTGTGTGTGTGTGTGTGTGTGTGTGTGTGTGTGTGTGTTGGATCACCTCCTTCCCTGTCAGACCAAACATTGAGGTAAATCCACTACACTGTCAGACTCTAAGTTTTTGGTGATATAACGAGAAGAAAGCAGCGAGGAGCATGAGTAATGGTGTCCCAGTGTTTGAGTGGTAGTGACAGCCGCGAGTGTTTGAGTGGTAGTGACAGCCGCGAGTGCTTGAGTGGTAGTGATAGCGGCGAGTGCTTGAGTGGTAGTGACAGCCGCGAGTGCTTGAGTGGTAGTGACAGCCGCGAGTGCTTGAGTATGGTAGCATAGAGGGGTGAACCATTTCCCTCCCTCACGAAAGAATTTTTTTGACTGCTTTCACCAATTTTTTTCTTTTACTGTACTGTCACTTCTTAGAAAAAACCAGATAGGTTTTATAAAGTTTTTTCCTTGTATTCATTAAGGTATTATTGATCCGTGTACTTTGTAAATGTATGAAGAAAATGGGATGGCTCTCACCTGTCTTGTATCGTATTAAAATGAAACTGGTAATTTGTTGTTGTTCTCAAGGTAATACTTAATCAATTCCTCTTCTTCTTCTTCTTCTTATTTTTCTTCTTCTTCTTCTTTCAGTTTAATTCTCTCCTCTTTAAAGTACTTTTTTTGTTTATTGATGAATTAACGACACAGTGTAGTAGATAAAGTACACTTTTAAGCCCCAGTGTAGTAGATAAAGTACACTCTCCATCACACAGCAGCTACAGGGTGTCGAGCAGTGTACAATTTTGGGGGGTTGATGTTGACTCCTGTTTCAACATTTTAACGTTAATGTATGTAGATGGTCCTTCATGGCTGACTATGTGACATTTAATTCAAGCGAGAGTTAAGTGCACCTGTCAACACAAGCAGGGCGTAGAACTAGACAGACAGACAGGCACACACACACACACACACACACACACACACACACACACACACACACACACACACACACACACACATTAGACAGACAGACTGAGAAAGACAGACATATATTAGACAGGCATACAGAGACACACAGAAAAAAGTTGTGGATAGATAGATAGATAGATAGATAGATAGATAGATAGATAGATAGATAGAACTTGATGTACAGAAAAATACAAAATTGACAGACAGACAGACAGACAGACAATAAAGTCATAAACAAAGGACCCACACCTACAAAAAATGACACTTTGAAATATAAAATCTCTCTCTCTCTCTCTCTCTCTCTCTCTCTCTCTCTCTCTCTCTCTCTCTCTCTCTCTCTCTCTCTCTCTCTCTCTCTCTCACCTACAACACACAGTCGTCAACGAGAATACTGAATATCCATTAAGTTACTGCGTTCATATTATCTAGACTCGTAAAGCTACTGTACATTACATTAGGGTACATAAATATTTAAGTTAGTCCTTATACGATCAAGGAGTTTACGTTTTCTCTTTCTTTTTTCTTTCACTAAAAATTGAGATTTGATTTTTTCTTTTTAACTTTTGTTTTTGTTTTCTTTAGGTGGGATTTTATACATAGTGGGATTTTGTATAAAGTGGTGTTTTGTTTCTCTCTGTGTCTGTCTGTCTGTCTGTCTGTCTGTCTAGCGGGAGGATATGGTATCTCTCATATAACTCGTTAAAAAAAAATCTTTATATAAGTCAGGTTTATTTTTTTATTAATGATTGAATAAATTATATAGGTAATGACGAGACATAAGTAATTAAATAGGTAATGGAGGTAATTAAGGTGATTATACCTGTGTTATGAAGGATGCGTTGTCATTCAGGTGTCACTATTACACACACACACACACACACACACACACACACACACACACACACTGCTGTGACGTTCGTACATGCTGATGATCCTTGAGACTTGCCACTGTGTGAGAGAGAGAGAGAGAGAGAGAGAGAGAGAGAGAGTAAAATGACAAAATTGAAAAGATGAGAGAAAAAGATAGTGAGAGCCAGAGAGAGAGAGTGAAAGAGTAAGATAAGACGAAAGAGATTTAGAGAGAAAGTGAGAGAGAAAGTCTTCCTTAAGTCACTGACTTCTTCCCACTCCCAGAGGCCTGTAATAGTCGGTGAGGGCCTCTGGAGTGAACAAGGTGAGGTCAAACAAGCAATTTACTTCATTTGCTTCATCTCTCGGACGTCCTCCTCTCTTGTCTACGGTATGATAAGTTTTCCCTCTATATATCAACACTGAGCCACACCATATCTGCCAGACGTATGAAATTGAAGATAATATTCTCTTTAATAATTGTGGTAATTTACTTCTCCCCTTATCTGAAGGAAATTTTCCATAATTGGGGGGAAAATTGCCTAATTTAAGGAAAATCACCTCAGAGGGAATTTTTTTAATGATATAGGGAGGAATTGTCTTATTTACAGGGAAACTATAGAGTCTTGAGGGAAGAAGTGTGTCATTTGGTGGCCACAAAAAACTATCGTATATAAGGAAACCATAAAACTCAATTTGAAGAGAAAATACCTCATTTAGGGGGAAAAAATACATTATCTGGGGGAATTATCGTATTTAAACAAAGAGAAAAAACTCGACGTGAGGGAGAAAAAAAGTTTTCTCGGGTCTTGTGACGACTCAGCTTTGTTACGGAGGCGACAATGGCGGTGAGCTGGGCTATCCACCTTCACGGGAAAGTTTTTTTTTTTTATGGAAATGACAGACAAGTACGACTGATGTGTCATCTTTCCGGGAGGCGACGGTGAAGGAGGTGGTGGTGGTGGTGGTAGTAGGTGTTCGTCAGTAGGAGTGAGGTGATGGTGCAGGAGGAGGAGGAGGAAGAGGAGGTGATGGTGACGATGTGTCTGTTTTGGTTTCTCTATTGTCTGGTTTTGTTTTCTCTTTCCCTGTTTCATTTCCTTAATGTTTTTACTCTCTCTCTCTCTCTCTCTCTCTCTCTCTCTCTCTCTCTCTCTCTCTCACATACCTCTGTCGTCCCACGCCTATCACATCATTTTCTATCCTATCCCCTTGTCCTAGCCCACTCCGTCGTTGCTCTTCGTATCCCTGTCACCCCACTCCTCTCTCGTCCTTACCCTACACACTCGTCCCCCTCACGTAGCACTTCCTCCCGCCCCTCCTCCCGGCCTGGTCCTCTCCCCATATGGCAGCGACGCACCATAGCCTCTAACAGCCTACAGAAGTCAATGCACCGTGTACATCCTCACAGCTACTTCTTACGTCCTGGAAATTGGCAAAGATTTCGAACTAAAAAACAAAAATAAACAAAACTCCCATCAGTTAGAGACAGGAGTGTGTAAAGGTTTGACATGACAGTTAACATCAATTCTTAACATACAAAGAGTCGTCAGTCAGCAATATTGTCAAAATCCCACAAATTTATGCGTGAGTCTCGGACGGAAGGAAAAAACAGATGGCCCGTAAATACCGTTCTGTAATTTTATTTATATCCTCCGTCCTTCCTCCCCCCAACTGCCTGGGTTTTGGTTCCCCGTAAGATTGACTCGTAAATAACAATAATATAAAAAAAAAACGTGTGTATGGGTGTAGGGGCCAGTGACGGTGGCTAACAACGGGAGGGGGAAGAAATCAGTGATGGAGAGGACACGCAAGACTTACCTTCAAGATTTTGTCGTTTGAGGAGTTGGCGGCCAGAGACGAGTTCAGCATCCCCTCGAGAATTTGTCGTGTTAGGGAAGACTTCATGGTCGACGGGACAAAGACGTTTTCTTCAATGAATTTGCCGTTTTATAGAATAGCTTAGTGGACAGAATGATAATAGATTTTGTCCTTGTGTGTTTTGTTCAGATTTGTTTTCCTATTAACATGAAGATAATAGGAGACATGTGTGTAATATTGGTGGTTTTCCTTACAATCTGTCTCATGTGTGATGACTGTGTGAGGTGATGCTACTATGGCTTGTGTCAGCATCACCACCATCACCAGTACACATCATTACCACCATCCTTCACCGACCACCAGCATCCCTCACCACCATCATCACCAAATACAACACCAACAACCACTATCCCTCATCACCAACCATCACCACCTCTCTCACCACTACACGCCTACGACTCAGAATTATCTCACGGTCACCAACATTGTCACAACACCTTACAAGCCAACCACCTGGTCCCATGTTGCAGTTATACCCCGATACTCATGTCTTTCAAAGGAATTTACCTCATAATAACCTAGATCTGCCTTAAGAAGTGGGAGAGGTAAGGAGGAGAGGGAGGAAGGAGAAGAGGGAGAGAGAGGGGGGAGGGAAGGAGTAGAGGGAGGGAAGTGGAAGGGAGGAGAGAAAAGGAAGGGAGAGGGAAGGTAGAAAGGAAGGCAGCAGGGAGAGGGAAGGAGGGAAGGAACAGAGAGAGGGAGGGAGGGGAGAGAAGAAAGGAACGGGAGGGAGGGGGATAGGGAGAGGGAAGGATGAGAGGGGGGAGGGGGGTAACAGCAAATACGTAACCCCGATGTAAAGGATTATTTTTATTTGTTTTCTAACCCTAAAGGCATCGGTGCGGTAGATGTCATATATATAACCGTGATGTAAGGAATTTCTCTCCTTACGGCATCATCATTATCAAGAGGAGTAACTTACATAACTCGGATATAATATAATAACACATCCAGCCTCTAGAAAGGTAGATGCAAAACATAACCCTCATATAACGAAGATCATCTCTACCTATAGTTTGTGATAATGTATAACCCGTATGTAGTGAAATATCAAACCAGCTTGTAACCCGGATATAGTAATGTGTGTGTGTGTGTGTGTGTGTGTCAATTCATAAAATGCTGTAACCCGGAAATATGAACTAATCTCTAATGCTCTCTGTGGACGCGAAAAAAATAACTTGTTCTTTATCTTTAAGGATTATAGAGTATTATCATCGTCATGCCAGTTGAGTCATTATCACTATCACCATCATCATTATTATTATCATTATTATTATTATTTTCATTATTATTATTATTTTCATTATCATCATCATCATTATTACCATCATCATCATCATCATCATCATCATCATCACCACCATCTTCGCTACTGTCAACATAACCACCACAATAACTACACCATTTACCTCACGATATCACCACCATCACCACCTCACGATATCATCACCATCACCACCTTCACTATCACCACCATCACCACCACCGTCACAATGGGCGGGTAAAAAAGGCTCCTGAATGGGGTGTTGAGAGTGACGGTGAGTGACGCTAATAGTGCTTTCCCTGCAATCTATCCCTACCACCTCCACCTCCCGACCTCCCGACCTCCCGACCTCCATCTCCTGACCTCCCGACCTCCCAACCTCCATCTCCTGACCTCCCGACCTCCACCTCCATCTCCTGACCTCCCGATCTCCACCTCCATCTCCTGACCTCCCGATCTCCATACCTCCACCTCCACACACGCCACCATCTTCTCCACACCTGTACACATATCAAGAATGGGAGGGAAGGGGGGGAGGGGGGAGTATAGAGGGGAGGAGTGGGGCTTGGAGGGGAGGAAGGGGAAGAATTGGAGGGGAGGAAGAATGACGTCACTAGATCAGATCATCCTTGACCTCTGACCTCCTCCTCCTCCTTCTCCTTTTTGACCTCTTCCTCCTGCTGCCCCTCCTTCTCTGTGACTTCTTATTCATCCTCTTCTCTAACCACATTCTCTTCCTTTCTTATCTCCTCTCCTCTCTAAACCCCTCTTCTTCTTCACTCCTATCCTCTCTTACCTCCCCTTCCTTCTCACGCCCCCTCCTCCCCCCTCCCTCATATCTCACATCCCTCACAGCTCACATTCCTCACAGCTCACATTCCTCACAGCTCACATTCCTCACAGCTCACATTCCTCACAGCTCACATTCCTCACAGCTCACATTCCTCACAGCTCACATCCCTCACAGCTCACATTCCTCACAGCGCACATTCCTCACAGCTCACATTCCTCACAGCTCACATTCCTCACAGCTCACACCGGACCTATTCTTCATTACCTCAGCTGCTGGGGCGAACTGGTACTACTACTTGACGTTCTCTAGTTAATGTTTACACCGACAGGGGGCGAGGTGTACCCAAGGCTGATCACACACACACACACGTTATATTAACAGTGATACCTGGTGTGTGTCTTGTGGTGTGGTGTGTCTGTTTTTATTACCTGTGGAGTGATGATGATGATGATTGATGATGATGATGATGATGATGATGATGATGATGATGATTATGATGATGATGATGATGATGATGATGATTATGATGATGATGATGATGATGATGATGATGATGATGATGAGGAGGAGGAGGAGGAGGGAGGAGGAGGAGGAGGAGGAGAACAACTAACAACAACATGATGAAGAACAACAAGAACAACAACAATATGAAGAACAAGAACAATAACAAGAACAACAAGAAGATGAAGAACAACAAGAACAACAACAAGAACATCAAATACAGCACACAGTTAAGAGTCGTGATAGTTAACTTAAAGTCTTCACAATCTAATTTATAAGTTCCTAAAAGACCTCAACATATCAATCCTCCGCCCCCCTTGTTCAGTTTACACCCCCTTGTTCAGTTTACACCCCTTGTTCAGTTTACACTTATTCAGTTTTACACCTCTTGTTCAGTTTACACCCCCCTTGTTCAGTTTACACACAACACGACCACCAGCCTCCAATAACAGTGTCTTTAACTACACATTAAACACAAACATCAACTTACTGTTTATAGAGGTGAAAAATACAAAGGTGACGAAAACGTATGAAAATAGTGACGAAGTGTAGTGAATCTTTTTATTATAGTGTTTTTTATATGATGGAAGCATGTTCACCTGAGGACAAATTTGTTTACCTTTACCCAGGCCTAAGGCGAGTCTCTCCCTGACTGACTTCTCTCTTAATAACAAACTTGATGACATTTTTTTTTACTTTATTATTAAAAATTTTAAGTTTAATATTGAGTCTACCTTTCCCAAGTTTATTAATGGTCACCAGAAGATTAGCACTCCCTCCACCTAAAGTTTATTTCACCTTAAGATTAATCAACCTAACCTAACCTAACCTAACCTAACCTAACCTAACCTAACCTAACCTAAAGCTAACCTAACCTAATCTAACCTAAAGCTAACCTAACCTAACCAAACCTAATTTAACCTAACCTAATCTTATTCACTGACGATATGCTTCCACGGGTCAAGTAATTCATTTTATTTCACATTAATCATTCATTGATATATTACACTGAAAGGATTCATTATTAAACCATGCAAATTAGTGGCTCTTATTTTATTCATAGAGTTGAATAGAGAGTGACAGATGTAACAGCTTACCTTTATGATATCAGGATTACCTTAATAAATATGTAGAACCGCAATCAATTATTCATCACGTCCAGTTGATATATATATTAGTTTTAGATATCTTGGGGGTCAGTGCTGGTATTAGATTTTATAGATAGTAATTATTGATATATTCTGATGTGTGTGTGTGTGTGTGTGTGTGTGTGTGTCCTGACTTCACCAATCCCTCAGCAAGAAAGATCCGACCCCCCACCCCCCTCCCCCCAATTTGTTTACCTCTCCCTCCTTCGGGCACTCATCTCTTGTTTACGACCCGGAAAATACCTGTTTCGGATACAGACACACACACGGACTCGGGGAATAGATTTCTAGTAATTGAATCTTGGGAGTGAAAAATATTGCGATTTGAACGATCTTTAAGTACCTGTTAAGGGGGAGGGTGTGGTGGTGGTGGTGGTGGTGGTGGGGGTGGTGAGGATGATGGTTGGTTGAATAGGGTGGTTGTGGTTGTGGTTGTGGTTGTAGAATAGAGTAGAAGTGGTGATAGTAAGAGAGCTGTATGTATTAAACCTTTAAAAGCTTCATTCTCTAGTTCAAAAAGCTTGACTGGTGAAGCTTGAGTCTTATAGTTTGAATTTTAATAGCATCATTTATTTGTTTATTGTTTAGACTAATGTTTGTTGATTGATTATCAGTTTGTGTCTGTTTTTATTATTGTGCAGTTAAACATCACCACTATCCACCACAAGCTACCACCATCACTATCTACCACCATCCATCACTACCCACCACCACCACCCACCACCACCACCCACCACCACCACTAAATCCCACCATCACCACCACCACTAAAACCCACCATCATCACCACCACCACCACAATCCACCACCACCACCACACCACAACCCACCACCACCATCACCACCACCACAATCAACCACCACCATCCACCACAACCCACCAGCACAACCCAACACCACCACCATCCACCTACAACCATTCAACAACACCATAGCAAACAACAACGTATACACCAACGCCTCAAACACCCACACTTTACATACAATAAACAAAGAAGGTTCTCAAGTAGGCGTATCTCCCTGTGGTACCCCGTCAGTCGCAGCCCTTAACAATGCCGGTAAGAATTGTATTTCAATATCTGTCTCCTGATACTCTGTTAACAGGTAATATAGTGCCGTTGGCGCAACAGTAATAGCAGCCAATCTTGAGGAAAGTCTCTTACCAAGGTTATTTAGGTTTATATTTTCAATCGAGAGGTTTATTGTTGGGCGCGTAGACTGGCGGCGCCTTCGATCGGTGAGGCAGTGGTGGTGGTGGTGGTGGTGGTGGTGGCCTGTTGTCGTGTTATTGTTAGAACTCTTTATTGACTCCACTGTGTTATATTACTCTCGTGTGTGTGTGTGTGTGTGTGTTTGTGTTCATTGTGTTTTTATATAGACAGCTACAAAACCTTGCTGTAGTTTCTCTTTTATCTCTCTACACACCTTCTACATTCTTTCCACAACCTCTACAGCGACTTCCTCCAGTTACTTAAGCCTGGCAGATCTTCTAGAGGCTTAGTACCTTCAGGCGGGCAGCTCCCAGGGGCCTCACACTACTGACGACGGGGGATATTAACACCAGGACTCACTACAGGAAGAACAAGAGGAACGAAAAATAGTTCCTCTCTCTCTCTCTCTCTCTCTCTCTCTCTATTAGGGGATACATCTTAGGTTCAAACTCGATACGATGTTGTTTTGATTTGCTTTAAGTTTCTCTGTGGGATTGAGTGATTGAATAAGTGGTTGATGACAGGATTGATTGAGTATAAAGTGAGGAAGATACAGAAGTGAAGAAGAAAACGGGGGAAGAAGGAGGGAGAAATAGCAGGGAAAGGAAGGAAGGAAGAGATAGAAATGAGGAAGGAAGTTTGGTAGATAGGAAGGGAAGATAAAAAAGAATAGGGTGAGGAAGATAAGGAGAGATGAGAGAAAGGGAAGGAGGGGAAAGGGGAAGAACGAGTGAGAGAAAAGGAAAGGCGATGGTGAAGGAGGGAGAGAGACAAGGGGGCAAACTGTAGTGAAGAAGAACAGAGAAGGAAGTTAATGGGATGGAGGAAAGGAAGCTGGAGAGAGGAAGGAAGGATGGTGGGAAGGAAGGAAACTAGAAGGAAGGAAGGATGGAGACTGGACGGAAGGAAGGAAAGAAGGGAGGGAGGAAGGCAGGAAGGAAGGAACAGGGAGGGAAGTGGAGGAGAGTCATATAATCAGGGTTTAGGAGAGTGTGAAGGTGCATCTAAGGCAGTCCCCCCCCTCCCACACTTTCCCCCATGTTCTTCAAACACTGCTGACGATGCGGCAAGACGGAAAGAAAGAAGGAAGGAAGAAGAAGGGGGAGGAAGAATGATGTGAAATGAGATGATAAAGAGGGAAGAGAGAGAGATGGAGTTAAGAAAATGGGAGATGGTAAGAGAAGGAAACGGTGAGAAATTACGAAGAAAACGGGAAATGGGAGGAGAGAAAAAAGCAGCAACAACAATGAACTCAATAAACACAATAGCAAAATACAATATCAATGACGTCAGTAAAGATATAAGCAATTGACATCGTCGCTATAACTTCCTGACTACTGAAAGATAATACAAAAGCAGTTTAACTTGTGATCCTCTCTCTCTCTCTCTCTCTCTCTCTCTCTCTCTCTCTCTCTCTCTCTCTCTCTCTCTCTCTCTCTCTCTCTCTCTCTCTCTCTCTCTCTCTCTCTCTCTCTCTCTCTCTCTCTCTCTCTCTCTCTCTCTCTCTCTCTCTCTCTCTCTCTCTCTCTCTCTCTCTCTCTCTCTCTCTCTCTCTCTCTCTCTCTCTCTCTCATCTTCTCAAGGAAATGAACGAAAATAAAAGGAGAAATATTTATGTTTAAGATAAATATTTGTACATCCGGGGAGATTTAGTTGAGCCGCGACATTACAATCAAGGTTTATGAGTCGGGGTTGTCATGGCGACTTCTCAGGGTGGAGGGAGGGAGGGAGAGATGGAGAGAGGGAGGGAGGGAGGGAGGGAGAGAAGATGAGAAGAGATGGAATGTAAGAGTGAGGTAAGTAATGAGGGAGATGGGGGAGAGGAATGAAGGTAGGAAAGTGGGAGAAGGTGAAGGATGGAAGGAAGGGGCAGTGGAATGAAGAAAAGAAGCTGGGTGACTGTGTGAGGGAAATAAAGTGTGAAGGTAGAGGGAGAGAAGGAAAGAGTGAGAGTCGGTGAGAGTGTGAGAGACAGAGTGTGGAGTAAGATTGAATGAGTAAAATAGAGTAGAGAGGGAGAGAGAGGGAGAGGGAGGGAGAGAGAGAAGGTGAAAGTGAGAAAGAAAAAATCGTAAGACTATATTACGTATGAACGGTGTCTATAAAGTATTAGGTGTTTACTCTATGACACATAACAATATTTTTGGTCTAAATGCATCAATCGAAAAAACCCACTATTGCTACTACTACTACTTTTTTTTACTACTACTACTACTACTAATAATAATAATAATAATAATAATAATAACACAACTGAATGTATCCAAACCCTGTAAATTAATGGAGTCACCCCTGGATACTGTTTTATGCCATCGTTTTCTTTAACCATCGAAAACCATGTGTGTTATCATTGTGGATATACACATATATACACACATATAAATACAAGTACACACACACAAACACACACACACACACACACACACACACACACACACACACACACACACACACACACACACACACACACACACACACACACACACACACACACACACACACACACACACACACACACACTGCCCCCACAACTGCCCGGTTGACTCTCTCCCCATCTCCCATCTCCTCCCAAACCAGGATTCCCCAACACCCCTCCCCATCACCACCACCTCACCCTCCACCACCACCTCTCACCCCCACCAACAATACGGTACAAAAGTGACAATCTCAACTGGTAAAGAATAGAAACAAGTATTGGACAGTGAAGATTCTCTGCAATAACCACCACGACTTCCACTAACACCCTAGATGAGAAATGAACAACATCAGATGAAGAACATAGAACTATTCTCCACTACTGTGTGACCTGAGAACACCTACCACTGAGAACTACTGCCAGATATATTGTTAACTTGTTTGTTCACGCTGGTTTTTTCTTCGTTTTGTACTTCTTCTTTTTTTCGTCTCTGTTTATCGTATACTTTCAACCTTTTGGCTGTCATGTTCTTTCAATAAACTGTTAATTATTATTATTATTATTATTATTATTATTATTATTATTATTATTATTAGTAGTAGTAGTAGTAGTAGTAGTAGTAGTAGTAGTAGTAGTAGTAGTAGTAGTAGTAGTAGTAGTAGTAGTAGGATAATACACATTTTTACACACACTTTAGAGTTTAGACTGAATGATCAAAACAGTATAGTATCTCTCTCTCTCTCTCTCTCTCTCTCTCTCTCTCTCTCTCTCTCTCTCTCAGATTTTTGCAGAGGAACAATTTTTTCCCTTACATCTGTCGTCGTCAGGGATTTTCCCCTTCCGGGTAATATAATTGCCGTGTTCTCTGATTGATTATCCTCCAAAAATTTCCACGATAGTCGGACCGAGAGGGGAGGCAGGGAAAAAGAGGGAGGATGAGGAGGGTATGGGGAGAATAGAGGGGGAGAGGGGAGAGAGAGAAAGGGATAACGGGAGAGAGGTATGGAGAATATGAGGCGGAGGGGAGAAGAGAAAAATGATGAGCTGAGGGAGTTATAGGGAAAAATGGATGGGAGGGAGAAAGGGAAAGATAGGGAGAAAATAACAAGGGGAAAGAAGTAGGGAGAAGAAAAGACGAAAATGGGTTAGAGAGAAATAGGAATAATTAGGATTACTACCAAAGAGGAGAAGAAGATTGAGTAAAAAAAGGAGAGGGTGAAGGGAGAGGGTAAAAAAGGAAAAGGGTGAATGGGAAAACGAAGAGGGAGAAAGGGGGAGGAGAAAGACAGAAGGGAAAAAAAAAGAGTAGGTGATGAAAGATGTGGAAGAGATATGTTAGAGGAAAGGGAATGAAGAAATTGATAGAAGAGGGAGATAAGGAAGGAGGGAGTAAGTCAAAGGGAGGAAAGATAGGGAGTGAGTCAAAGGGACGGAGAGGCGAGTCAGAGGAAGGGAAGGAAAGGGCGAGTAAGAGCAAGGAAAGGGAGGGATAAGTGAAAGGGAGGGAAAGGATTAGTTGAGAGAGAGAGAGAGAGAGAGAATGAAGAAATACGAAGAACACGAACAATAATGAAAAGATAAAATTATATTGAAGAGACATAGATAAGAAAACATGAAAGGGGCAGATGAAGAAAAACGCTCTGATAAGAAGAGAAGGGATGTATAACGAGAAGATATGTGGAAGGAGAGTAGGAAGAATTGTGATTATGATAAATGAAGAGATAGAGAAGTCCTCGATAACAGACGGGGATAATTACGAGAGATGAGAACTAAGATTTTTTTTTCTTCACTAGGTTGTCAGATGTGAGGAGAGATTAAACATATACATCTCTCTCTCTCTCTCTCTCTCTCTCTCTCTCTCTCTCTCTCTCTCTCTGAACCGGTTGTGGCAGGTTAAGTATCGCTAAGGGAGGAGGGAGAGTCGAACACCAATGATGATATGACATTTCCCTCTCCCTCCCTGGTAGTGTGTGTGTGTGTGTGTGTGTGTGTGTGTGTGTGTGTGTGTGTGTGTGTGTGTGTGTGTGTGTGTGTGTGTGTGTGTGTCCAAATACATAATAGGACAGACATATACAGACGACCCTGACAGGCCATTTCACGCGTCTCCTTCATCGTCAATAATGAAAGCTACTCTACCCTGGACCCTCGTGATTCTCAATGTTCAAAGGAGGGGGCTCACCACACCAGCAGCCACACCAGCAGTCTACACCAGCAGCCACACCAGCAGTCCACACCAACAGCCACACCAGCAGTCCACACCAGCAGCCACACTATACCACAGCGGCCACCCAAGATGATGATGGACCTCTGGTGGTATACGTCTTATAAAGGAGAGTCGGTGGTATCTTGCCTCTGCCAACCAATTAAAAACCGCCATTCTGAAGCAGCGAGATAGTGAAGGTGTCTATGAATATATTACCACTGGCTGGGACGTTGCTCTCAGGGGGATCTTTCGTAATATCTTGTAAATTATGGAGTATTGAAAAATTCACACTGGTGGGAGAGTGTATTTACTAACCGCTACCGTCTTGTGTTTTGCTTTACTGATATTGAGGAGCTGGGTGGTGGTGGTGGTGGTGGTGGTGGTGGTGAGGTCTGGTTGAAGGTGGTGGTGGTGGTGGTGGTGTAATGTTGTTGTTCTTCTTCTTCTTGTTGTCAGTTACACAGGTAGTATAGACTTTACCTGTTGTAGTGACACCCTAAGACCTGTAATTAGTAAGTGGTGGAGGTCGTCCCTTTTTCTGAATAAGGAGCAGTAAGTCGGCGTTCTGGAGAAGTAATGAGATACAACAAACATACAAGGTCAAAGGTTAAATATCAAAAGTCACTCATTAATTATTACCTGCGAAGAGATGACGCATTCCAACACCTGCGAATCATTAATGAATGAGGGGCGCCTTGACACCTGCCCAGGTACACCTCCACACCTCAGGTATAATTGGATGATATTTTGTATATAATGATTTTGTTTGGTTTTTGACCTCGTGACCTCACCTGTCAGTGTCCCTTCCTCTCTACTACTATATTCTCCCCTCACACTTCCCTCAATCTCCCCTCACCTTTCACAATCTTCCCTTCCCCTATATCCCTACTCTCTCCCCTCACCAACCCTCACTCTCCCCTCACCAACCCTCACTCTCCCCTCACCAACCCTCACTCTCCCCTCACCTCCGTCATTGTCTTGCAAGAGGAGGTGTAGCAACGCTGAGAAACAACAAGAGCCTTCCTCCCCCCTCCCTTCCTCCTCACTCAACCCCTCACCTCCCCTCCTCTTCCATAATCTCTCCTCCCTCCCTGCTCTCTCCTCACTCTCACTGTCTACCTTCCCCCTCCCTCCTGGTCTTCCCTACCTCTCATTCTCTACCCTCCCCCACCCACCTCCGTCCTACCTCTCACTACCCCTCTCTGTCCCTCCCTCCTCTCACTACCCCCTCTCTGTTCCTCCCTCTACCTCTCACATCAAAATTCCATTGAGGGACGATGTTCCTTTAGTTCACCACCTGCAGATCTTCCTGGGCACCTCTCTCTCTCTCTCTCTCTCTCTCTCTCTCTCTCTCTCTCTCTCTCTCTCTCTCTCTCTCTCTCTCTCTCTCTCTCTCTCTGTTAATCAAGAGATAGGGTCGTGTTAATCCGCCACTATATAACCTAATCCTCGTTGATTGGAAAAACATGGTTATATAATCCCCGCTGGATCACCGTACATCACAGGTGGATCAGTATTACACCTGGTGGATCAGTATTACACCTGGTGGATCAGTATTACACCTGGTGGATTAGTGTTACACCTGGTGGATCAGTATTACACCTGGTGGATTAGTGTTACACCTGGTGGATTAGTATTACACCTGGCGGATCAGTATTGCACCTGGTGGATCAGTATTACACCTGGTGGATCAGTATTACACCTGGCGGATCAGTATTACACCTGGTGGTTCTCATAAACAGACAGTGGACAGACAGACAGAGACAAACAGATATATAAAAAGGGAAATGATTAGATACACACATACATACATACATACATACATACATACATACATACATTTCTTTTTCATTTATTATATATTGTAAGTATGTAAAGCTAATATTCCTAATTATTTCCATGTTATATTATGTAAATTTCGTAATGTATGTAAAGTGTTGTATTGTTATTTACTGTTTGTGTTATTGTTTGCGTCAGAAGCATAAATTGTTTCTTAATGGTTATCGACACAGCAGCTGATTCGAGCAGATCCGACCAAACGAGCCAAATTGCTTCCCAGAATGAGTCGAAACATCTCTCGTAATTTTTCCAGTTAACTTCAATCGACCAATCATCTTCTTTCTTGAGCTTGAGGCCACTTAGAATCCAGGATACTTATAGCCAATTAGAATTCGGTGTTGTCTTATATAAACATAGGTTCCTCGTTCACATCTGGAGACTTACCTCACCACCTCCAGCGTTCATACATTACTTAGTTCACTCTGGATCTCGTCTTTGTTGCATATACTAGTAAAGGTAAGTTCAGCCATTGGTCTAGATCTGAGGGTATCGTCTCACCTCTCATGCTCCTACGTGACTGGTGGTAGATACTTCGCACGTAGATAGTTGCGATTGTTCGTGTGATGGTTCTATGTTTTATGTTGTTTGGGTGACCTCTAATGAGCTTGTTTACTGTTAGTGACTATATTACTACAATTACTGAGACATATTTGACGGTAGACATAGACGTAGACGTAGAATGTTATGGGTTAGTCGGACCGAACAGCCAACCCCACACACTCACACACCCACACACACACACACACACACACACACACACACGCCCACACACACACAGAGGAATATCAGGACGGGGAAACAGAGCGGAAATAGAAAGAGGGAGGAAGGGAAGGAGGGATGGAATGAGTAGGAGAGAGAGAGAGAGAGAGAGAGAGAGAGAGAGAGAGAGAGAGAGAGAGTCTTTTCACCTCACTTAATACAGTCTTTTAAAACATAATAATAAAAGGTTGTCTTCTTGTTAATAGTTTGTTTACCTGTGTTCACCTGTACTTACACGTGAGTTACTAATTAGCATGTGTCTTCTATGAGTCACCTATTTTTCTTGGGATCCTTATGTAAAACAATTAACACCCATCGTTCTATAATGTCATTAACGCTAAAAAGAGAATAGTTAATTATTATTTTAATTATTATTTTATTTTGTCTAATTAAGCCAAAAACCTGTACCTAAGGTGTATACACAGGTAAGATGATTGTTATTTATTTTTTCTTTCACAATTTGTGTACACTGTATTAAGCCTCCTTGTGTGAGCTTCTTGGAAATGTTGTCAAGTCAATTTCAGGTGATATATGACGTCTTGTGGTTGTCAATATCACTATCACATCATCATTATCGAACCTGTGTCTCTCGTGTGGCATCATCACATCACTTTCACCACCCAGCCACTACTACCCCCACTCAGTCCATCATCCAACCACCACCCAGCTACTACCACTACCCAACCACCCCTCCCTACCACCTAACCACCTCTCCCGCCATCAAATCACTACTACCGCTCCTCCCGATTATCACCACCACTACCCCATCCACCCACCATCACCCCACCCACCCACCATCACCCCACCCACCCACCATCACCCCACCCACCCACCCACCTACCCATTTCCACAACATCATCTTACATAACAATCACAGTATCGTCTTTCCTCCCCTTCATTACCAGATTCTTTTTTCCCTTCCCCTCTGCTGTGCCTCTTCTTGTTTCCTCTTGACTCCTCTTTCTTTTCCTCAATCATCTCTTTCTTCCTCCCATCCTCTACTTGTGCCCTCCTCCTCCTCCTCCTTTCTCTACTTCACCCATCTCTTTCTTATCTACCATTTTTGCTCTTGTTGTTCCTCTTTCCTCCTTCTTTCTCCCTTTCCTCACTCACCCCTTTCCGGTCTCTGGTGTCGTCCCTACAGACCTCCCCTTCTCTGCCTCGCCCTCCGCCAGCCACGCCCCCTGAGGCCCCCCACGGAGGACAGAAGTGAGATAATATCGTCTTCCCCCGCCCACGGTCCCCCTACCCACCATTCCATTACCCTCTGGTTACCATTAGTTATGCGGGTCCGCGCTGGTTATTGCCTGTTACGCCCTGCCACCTCATGGATCTCGCTTCATCCATCTCCACCGACCACCATCAACCTCCGGAGGGACCTGGATTGCCCCCCCCCTAACTACATCACCCTCGTTACGATGAACAGCTGCCTCGGGGGAAGTCTGTCCCTGGAGGTTAAAAACGTCATCATTGGGGTAATTTTTCACAGTTATATCGTCTGGTTTAGAGAGTTTAATGAGGGTTTTTTCTAGTGGTGTTTTTTGGAGGTATTGGAGGAGGGATGAGACGCTCGTGCTTGAGGGAGCGAGTTACAGGGAGTAAATAAGCGTTAAGATAGGGATCTGAGGGAGGGAGGGAAGCGGTGATGGTGCGCCGGGACGACACACACCACACTGCCTCCTGTACACTCCAGCAGAGGCCACACACACACACACACACACACACACACACACACACCACTCTGTAGGATGTTATCTAGTGATTTGCATTTACACACCCTCCTCTATAAGGCTCCTCTGAACACCCTCCACTCATACATAACCTTCTGTTTACACACCCTCCTGCAGAAGGCCCCTTTGTACCTTCTAACCATAAACTGCAGGAGGGGTCGACGTATTCTAGTGTAACATACTGTGGTGTTGAGTGTTATAATGTTACTAGCTCTCCAATGACAGCTCTTACCATCAACTGCTGTCTGGAGCTCTTGAGTGTGACGACTGAGTGTGCAGATGGACGAGATGTGTGTTCTTGCCGGTACACTGCCACGAACAGTGTTATCGTGTGTACCTTTCTCGTACAGTGTGTGTGTGTGTGTGTCGACATCACAAAATAATGAATTATCAATAGTTTGTATCGAGGTGATTTATTTTATATGGTGATTTTTACTTACGTCACCCGTCCTCGATATCTTTTCATCAATTTGTAAATAAAATAATTCGGTCAAGCAATAACCTGGAGACACTCACCCTTGACGGCCAGACACGATGTCTCTTGCAATACAAAACAACACCAATACAAAGCACTGCATCACATGACTAGGGTTACCGCCTCTCACACCATTTACACAGACACAAGTGATCCGTGAGTTGATACACACAATTAATTTGAACGTTTTAAAATATGTATATATGTTTCCTCATAAAAAATCTAGGCAAGCAAATTTCCTTAAAAAATTTGTCAGATCAAGTAAATTTCAAAAGTCACTTGCCCCCCGGGACAAATGTATGTTTCACGTAATTTGCACAGCCTGGTTAACGAGATAGATTTTAACCCTTTCACTGCCAGAGGTTTCCTTAGGCTGAATAAAATTGTATGGCGGTGGCCAGAATAAAACGATAAAGTGTTGGAATCGCATCGAAAGAGTTAACCAATTATCCCTCCCTCCTGGACACCTATAAATACTAGAATAATTTCCCTATGCATATTTAATCCGGTAATAGCATTAAACAGTTCAGCTTTACAGTGGTATTAAACATTACACAACTAATGAAGGAACAGCCAGAGAAGATAACGACTCAATATTACTTATCAGTGACTATTGTGCTGTCACCAGGACCCACCAGCCTCTCAATTAGTCTTCCATCAATTTCTTGCTGGGCGCATTAATTAATTTATCTATTCTGTAGATTTTGCTGTAATTCGATTATTCTCCCCAACCCCACGTGTGGACCCCAGCGGGAAAAAAAATTGACGGCTTTGATGGAGGCGTCCCTGGCTGTTCTATTTCCTCTGTGTCATTGTTCGTAAACTAAACTATAAAACCATCTCTCCGATACAAACTGAACCAACATGAATTACCATGACAACTCTGCCGGTGAAACATCTTTAGCCTTTATTGATTTCTACAACCAAGGCTATGTTGTGTTGTGTTGATTTTTTTTGTTTTATAATTACCAAGATAATCTGCCACGGGCCCTTACCTGTAACACCTGGCTCTCAGGACGCCTAACAGTGAACAGAGTCGTGCTTACAACCAAAAGATATTGATGATTGTAAATTTGCTTTGTAATTGTCTGGTCGTTATAACCAACTACATACTGTACTTCTTTTCCAACGTAATTATATTTACTTATATGGCAGCGTAATGTGTTCTCATAACGTCTTTATTTGTAATGGAAGTGAATTTCTAAAACTATACAGTTGGAGCGAAGAATACTATTATGTTTACTGAAAAAGGGTATAAAGTAAGTCACCCATAAATATATTAGTTTTTTGTTGTTAAGGATTCTATAGAAAACGACAGTAAACTTTTTTGTAACGTAGACTATTATAATTATTTTCACGCGCTACTAACAGTTCCTAAATTTAAGTAATTTTGAAAGCTATGGAAAGTGAGGATTCGCGTGGCGTAAAGGATACTAATTTCATATCAATAACACAAAATAAGATATGAGAAGTTAATGTACTCTTTGACAGCAGCAGAGTAACAATGTACAGGAGGTAATCAACAAAGATGTATTCACCTAACTACAAATAAACAAAAGAATAGAATCATACAGAATTAGAACCCATTGTTTGTACTTGTTAAAATATAAGGTTGAACAAAAGGCGGAGGTTCTATAGCGAATATACCACTTACTGATCAGTGAGAGGAGACTGGGTCGGAAAAGCACTGGGCGGATAAAGATACCATGTTGCATTAAATAACTGCATTTATTTTTTGTTTACTTACACTCCTTTGTATGAACCCGAGTACTTTGTTAGCCTTGTTTGGAGCAAATATGTATTGTTGTCTTGTGTTTGAGTAATTGTCCTGAAAGGGTTAAAGGAACTCCGTCTCCTCCTCAGATGGCTGTTGTGTCTCGTCCTCCTGCGGGAAGTTCCACGGCTGGATGTCTGTTGAACCGAAGATAACGAACACGGCGGAGGTGACGACGTACACGACACCTGTTAGCCAGAACACCGACTGCCACTCCTCGAGGCTCTGAAGAAGATTAATAAGAGGTGGTAGACTTGAGGTTTTCATGGGGGTGCTGGAGGTAATGGTGGAGGTAAAAAAGAAGTGTTGGAGGTTCTGCTGTGAGGTCAAGTTGCGGGTTTGTTGTGAGGTATGAGGTTGAAATAGAGATTATGTTAATAGTCTGTTGTGAGGCCAAGGTGCTTTGTGATTTGGGGTCAAGTTAACATTCCTGATACTGTATAAGGTCAAATTCCTAACCTGGTTTGAGGTCATGGCACCTACAACCACTGGCACAATCGTCACTATCCCGAAGGCCAAAGCGTTACTCATGCCTGAAGTTGTTCCTGAAAATACGAGCAACATTAAACAATGATAACTCCAGTGACGCAGAATATTTTCAGGTATTTGATATAAATTTTGAATGGTGGGCAGATAATGGAGGCAAATCAGAAAAAAATCTAGGATAAATTTTGATTAGATTAATATTGGTTAATGATTTTGGTGTCTAAGTGGGGGGGGAGGGGGATCTTCAAGTGGGAGGAAGAGAATAAAATATTTGCCATTAAAAGTAAATATCAAGATCATCCATAAAACAAGACTTTTTCACTTAACAAAATTATGTTAGAATTATGGTTGTATATTACATCCCATACAAGTAATTAAGTCAGGTAGATTACGAGAAAACGCCCCCATTAAGTTCCTATGTACCGAGCTGACACATTACTGATATAAGATTTCTCCAGTATCTTTACCTGCAAAATTTGGCGCGAGATCTAGGTGGTTAACGCGATGGCCGGAGCAGATGGCCCCACTGAAGGCAGTGCCAATGGTGAAGAGTGTCACTGCCAGGGTGGTGTTACAGCCTACATAACCCACTATCACTAACACCGCCCCCGGCAGTACCAAGGCTGTAGACAGTTAACCAAGTAAGATGGTGTACGACAAGGTGTTAACTTGGGTCCTGTGTTAATATTCTTTAACATTGAAAACTAGTGAATGGAAAGCAGTAAGCCGTATATTATGCAAGAAGTTTTATAAGGGAACACTTTATTTTTCTCCTATTATGCTCACTGTTACTGGCAGTGGACGAGAAGGACTAAAAACTATGCCATAAGTCCAAGTAATCTTACAAATAGTGGCGAAGATTTTGCGAGACCAACAGACAGTGAGGTACTTGTGGGTGACGAGCCAATCACTTAACTGACCGGCGATGTTCCCACCTACAAACATCGACAGGAAGGGTAGAGCGGACAAGAAGCCGTTCTGGTGGGAAAAAAAAACAGGATATATTAGAAGGGAAAAATTAGTTGTCAAGTAACGGCACGAAGGGTGGGTCGCCTAGTATAGAAAACATAGAGAGAAAACAGTCATGATAGGAAATATGGCAGCGGAATTGCAGGTTTTTTATTCCAGGAAGAGACTTTGTGTTGATTTGAAACCTTGTTCATTACTGACAAAAGTTAATGTGACTGAATTTGTTTACTTAAGTAACGGAAAACCTTTTCTCATAGCTGTGAGAGGAAGAGGCAGATGAGGTCTCCTTGTTCAATTAGCCACTAACTAAAAGATTCATTCTCTCCACTTGCTCTGCCTCCGAGACCTTAGAGATCCACGACTTTTAGTTCTCATTTGAATATCTTTGAATTTTAGTACAATTAAGGTATTAAATGACTTTTGATAAAAGAAGAATTATAAGAGGGAAAATACATATATATATATATATATATATATATATATATATATATATAGACAGTATATTTTTAATTCTTAATACTTTGAAAAATTAATAATATGAATGTCAAATTTGGAAATGGAACCCACTTTTTTTTTTTTATTATTGGGCACTCTCCTACATCCTTGTATAAGGTGAAGCGCAGAAGCGTTTACAGCCCCCAACAGGGAAGCATGCTAAGTTCATGCTTGCCTTTATGTCGCATGAGTTAAGGACGTAGAAGCCTGAAGAGTCAGTGGTTTATGTCATCAAGTTATTGGAAGCTCCAACAACTCCCTGAATACGAATTCGCAACTTTCGACTTACAACAGGTACCTACTTTACTGCTAGGTGAACAGGGACTAATGGGGGCTAGGAAGTAAGTCCAAACAACTTCCACCGGCCCGGAAATCGAACCCGTGACATCTCGCTTGCGAGGCAAGAACGGTACCGCTTCTACCACCGGTCCCCGAAACCCACCATGAAAAACAGAAATTTGTTTAAAAACATTTAATCATAATTGACCATTGGGAGCATCATATGTTGTATTTGTTTTGTTTAATGTAAGTTTATGTCTTAAAGATTGTCATTTCCAATAGCCCCAAAGTTACATCCTTGTTAGAGCTGTATTTTCTTCTCTGACAAAGAGCAGCCGCATTACTGGGACTCTAAAAGACACAGTATGCAGGCTGCCTTATGGTAATCCTGAGGAAGATGTCAACGCGCCCGAACAGTAATTTCTAGATGATCAGTTCTGAATGGTTTTAGGCTGAAAGATCTTACTGTCTTAATGGAGAAGCCGAGGACGCTGCTCATGTAGATGGGGAGCTGAGTGAGTAGTAGGTTGAAGCCGAACATAGAGCCGGTGTGGGCGGCGTGTGTGGCCCAGAGTGGCGCACTGCTGAGGAAACTCCACCACGGGGTCCTGCTGGGCTGAGAGGAGAGTTGTTACATAGATCACTTCATTGTATCCTTGTCTGTGTTACTGTCGTTAGTTAAGATTTATTCGAGACATAGAATGAAGCGGGTTTATTGTGGTCGATGTGTATAATAATGAATAGGTAGGTTATTCATTTTGTGCTGCATGTGTGGTAACCCTGCCTTGTCCGTCACTTATTATGTACCGAGGGATTAATTAGACCTCACCTGGCTGTGTATACAACTAAGGTAATGTATGATAAGTTAACATAGATTATTACGGAGTTACTTAAAAGTTTGTCACATTACTTAACATTCATTTCATTAAGACTCCATTACTTAGACACTATACAGTATACTACCGTACATTAGTTTACCTTCAATACGACCTTGTTATGCGTGATTGCCTCACCTTGTTATGCGTGGTTCCCTCCTGGATGGCGTGCAGGATGTAGCTCCTCTCCTCAAGGCTGATTTTAGGGTGCTGGTCGGGAGAGTCGTGCATGAACAGCGCCCACACCACCACCCACACCAGAGAGACGCCCCCGGTCACGTAGAACACGGCTGGCCACCCCACCTCCGCGATGATCATCCCACACAGGGGCATGGTGATAATGGTGCCCAGGGTGTTGGCTGGTGGTGGTGCAGTTATGGTGGTACAGTTATGGTACTGACTGTTAGTGGTGCAGTTATGGTGCTGGTTGTTAGTGGTACTGTTATAGTGTTGGCTGTTATTGATACATAATGATTCATATCGTCTCTTCCGCAACAATATTTTTACAGTTTCTTTAGGAATAAAAAACACCATTTATTGTGTTACTTCCGTACATTAATTTATCATTACAAAAAAATAATTAATCTTAACTCAGATATACTTGTAGGTAGTATACATATACAGTATAATATACATATAAATACACATATACTTACACATATAAGTGAAAGCCATGAACCTGGATCGTTCAAGAGGCGGGATCCACCTGGCGACCATAGTGTTCATGGACGGATACACCACACCCTGTACAACACAATACCACACCCTGTACAACACAATACCACACCATGTACAACACAACCATCATTACTACAGCTTAACTTCCTTGCTATATCCCTACACCTCAACTATGAAATATTCCTATGCCACTGTTGAATATTTTGTATACAGAATTACGATCTTTTTTTTCATTTCATTGTTTTATCGTAAAATGAAGTACTAAGACAGGTTTTATATGTGCTATGGCAGTGTAGGGAACATATAGAATAGTACAGGTTGTAAAGTAAACAGTAATGATGGTGTTGTGGCCATTCCATCACTACCACTTCCTCCTTCACCTTCCCTGGTCCTGGCTCTCCTTTATCCGTAGCTTGAGTGATTTTTCGTAATATTTTGCGTCATTAAAAGTAATATTATGGTCCTCAGAGAATTGTTCACTTGAATGAGTATTCCAATGGCGTAAATATTTCGATGTAAAGAAACTATAGTGTGAATAATTTAATGAAGTAAATTATAAAAGAAATTAAGAGTACATTATAGGTTGTATGTGACTCTAAGATACTAGACCTCTCACCTGAGACAGACCAATGACAGTTCTGAGCAGCATAAGGACGACGTAGTGAGATCGGGCGGCCAATGGGGTGAAGAGGGTAAGGACGCCGCCAATCAGTATGGCTCCACCGAACACCCGCTTCGTCCCATACAACTCTCCGAGCCGCCCACCTAGAATCTGTGGGTTGGGAAGGGTAAGCGGGAGGGAATCATCTTTTAGCGTGAAGATTAACTATTAACGCAGAAACTACGTAGTATTGAGTGATCAGAGGTTATGATAATGCGATAATTATTGCTTAATATAAGTAAATTAGAATTACCTAATAGTT